>NC_056736.1:641611924-641741924 GCF_019279795.1 Protopterus annectens
ACACACACTTACCTGAATCCATAACCACAGCGAAACCTCAGAAGCGCGAAATTCAAAACCGCTGGTTTTCGAGGTTTTGAATTTCGTGCTTCTGAGCTTTCGCTGTTCTCAGGATTCCACTTTATGGGCTTGAAATACTGAATTTCAATATGTTCAAGCTTCTAAAGTGAATCCATATATATATATATATATATATATATATATATATATATATATATATATATATATATATAGATATGTTCATAGGTGTGTACTAAGCTAATGGCCCTGCAGCCTTTACAAGCCTAGCCCATAGAAGTGCCCTGGCATCGTGCCCAACGTTAGTTCCCAGTGCCTCTATCAAGTAGGCGATATATATATATATATATATATATATATATATATATATATATATATATATGTGTGCGTGTGTGTGTGTGCGTATATATATATATATATATATATATATATATATATATATATATATATATATGTGTATATATATATATATATATATATATATATATATATATATATATATGGTATAGTCTAACATTCTGCAACCTTAGTGTATATTCTTACATATTTTTTCAATTACAATCTTGAAATTCAAAGCATCCCAAAACCATAATCCTTACAGTTATGTCATCCTGCAAAATCTACAGTTGAAAAAAGGCCACCCTCTAAAGAAAACTAAAGGTGACATGAAAGCAAAAGCACAAAGCAAGAAAACGAGTATTTGTGATCTAAAAAGTAAGTTTTCACACAAATGATTGAATTCACTTTTCCAAGACAGGGCTACCAAATTGAATGAATGTTAATACCAGATATGAGAAAACAGCACATTCTGCATGGTGCTACTTTGCCAAGATAAAATAATCAAAGAAGTCAATATATTCATTCTAGTTCATGACTGAATCTTTCGGCTTTTCCCATTTAGGGGTCGCCACAGTGGAACTCCGGTCCGTTAATGATTGGCATTAGATTTTTACGTGCCGAGTTTCCAGCCCTGATGCACAGTCTTCAACGAAGGCACGCCCATTCACGCATGTCTCCACACAGAAGACGGTCTAGCTGAGAATCGAACAGGACAACGTCTTACTGTGAGGTGACAACACTACCGCAGCACCATCACCGCATATTCATTCTAGTTCATTAGCAGGAAAAAAGTCATTGTGTCACTGTAGAATCATTTACCCAATTATAACCCTTGAAAATTGTACCTTGTCTTAATCTCGGGTTTAAAGTATGAAAAGACACCATTCATGGTTCACATTTTAATCAACAAAAACAAGCCAACAATGCAGACTATAGACTTGAAGACAAATTCATGCCTTAATACCAAACACAGACAAAAAATATCTGCACAACTTATCACAGACTAACCTGGAGGAAGTTTATATAACTGATCACATGCTTGTAGAGTGCACCCTTTGATTCCTGCAAGAGAAGGAAACAAAGGTGGACTTACTGTGCTAAGAAAGTCTAATTACCTCATACCATTAAGGTGACGTATTAAATGAATTATATAACACACTGCACATAAATATTATTTGCCCTTGACTACTGGTTTCTATTATTAGCTAGTTACCTCTCACTGTATTAGTCTGCAAGTGGCCTTTCTTAATTTTGCCTTTTAATCTGATGGCTTTTTCAGTTTTCTCAAGACTTATGCTTATATTTGTTTATTAAGCTTTTCTTCACAGGATTCCAATGCAAATGTGATTTTCCCTATAAGGCAACTCATTTACCAAAATATAAATAAAAATAAAGGGTTATTTTGCCCTCATTTCAAGTAATCCAATTTATAGTTTTAAGGTGGTACCTATGTCACAAATTTGGTCTGCCTGCCTCTACAGTGCATTCTAAATTAGCTCAAAACTGTGAGCCTGAAAGTGTAGGCATCATAATATAAACACGTCTAAAACTGCAACGATTACAGAAAAAACAACAGAAGGATATAATCAGTGAGAAAAGGTTAATTAATATACTCTCAGAAAAATATTCATCCTGTCAGCTAGAGGGGTCTATATTACATGCACAAAAAGACTTTAGCGCGAACGCTCACATGAGTGAAAATGCTGGGAATTGAAACCGTGATTGTGGGATCGTGTTACAGTGAGGAGTGGGATATTTGCTCTTTCCTCACTGAAGGGCGACCTCGGAGTTAGAATATATATTTAGCGGCGGGGGCATTTTTTCTCATGTGAGCGTTCGAGGTAAAGTCTTTTCGATTTTATAATATAGACCCCAGCTAGAGAAAAGTCTGTCAAATATAATGAACAATACATATATAGCTCCACTGCCCTTCATTGTTCAATGCAAAAAACTGTGGTAAAATAGACAATGTTTATTTTTTCAGTCAAATATGCAGCAGAACTAAGTTAACAGACCCCCTAGTGTCATGAGCAAGCAATGACTATCTCTGCAGCTCTGCTCTCAAGGTCATAGTAGTTCCCTTGTAGCATGTTTGAAGGATAACATCGAGCAGCCATGCATGTCTCACTCAGCAAAGGTTATGACACATTTCCACTGATATACCACCAAGTAGTCCTGAGAAACTAGTGACAGAACAGTGAAGAAAAGCACCAAAACCATGGGACAGTTTCTTTTTTGCATTTGTTTTATACTTTTGAACCCAAGCTGTGCATTTTAACATTAAAAGTTAAAATTTCCCAATGATATCTGATAAATTCTCAGGCTATGCTCTGAGCATCACTTAATTAAGGGTTAATTGCCTACAGCTCTGTAAGTTAACGTGCCTGGCTAATTATCCATTCTGAAACAACTACATGGATTTCAACAGTGTTCCCTCAAATTTAGGAACCACCACAAACTATGTATACCACATCAGTGCTTTTCTGTGACTCCAACATAATTCACTTTTTAATGACATTATGATACTACAGCTTGTTGCTTTTTATATAAAGAAAATATAAAAATAATATATGACTTACCTGTGGTGTCTTGATAATACAGGGCACTGGTGTTTGCTACTTGACCTTGCAAGTGAGATGAGCTTACTGTGAGTTTCTGGCCTGGGACGAGAATTCTGTTTTTTGCAGCTGGTAACCTGGACATAGCTCCCATTCCCAGCTGAGGTCTAAGTATCATAGTTGGCCGAAAAATAGTAGTAGGCACTCCATACTGAGAATTTTGTGGCAGCTTACTAGCAATAGTGCTGGCCTACAGAAAAAAGGAAAAAAAAAATGAGAAAATACACAAGTGATTGTCACGTTGCTTTACAAACTACTGGACAACATTTTTCACATTTAATATAGGTAAGACTTAAATAACGTGTTCCCAAAACTCTACTGGCACTTTGTCTCTATGTATATGTTTTAAGGTAAATTTGACATGCATATATTAAGGTAATGCAATAAACAAACTGTTTAATTTACTAAGAACAGACTGCATTTGTATCAGCTAACTCAGCACTGCCCCATCCGGTTACCACCTATGATGTCCTTATATTAATGGTGCAAGAGCTACGACAAAGGAAGTACAGCCATGTTTGCTATCTTTTTTATAAGCTCTGCTTTAACAGCCTGGAAATTACATTTCTCCAACAGTAAATAAACTTAACAGTGCATAATACCTCTTTTAAGATTAAGATAAACATTTCTACATATTTTAACAAAAAATTTAAAAAAATAATAATTTTGTTTCATCATTAATGTGAGTCTCTGTTCCAGTAGGCATATAACTAGTGTTCCTGATAAAGATGGTAATGTTGCAGTGTCCCAAAATGATGTGAAGTACACCAGAAATTATCCCAGTTTTTATATATTTTGCCTAGTCTCTTCTTAACAATCTGTACATTACTGATGAACAATAATAACTGTATATTTAGCATCTTTGGGGAATCCTTTACAGGTACATAAACAGGAATCATAACATTACAGTAATCAATGCTTTGCATACACTCACCGGTATTACATTTAACTAGTACGTGCTCATCAAAGTTATATTCTGTGTTTTTATACACCTGTATTACTCCCACTGCCCCATCACAAACGTTTTCTCTTCAAAGTTAAAGCTGAAGGATACATCTTGCAACACTGCAACCCTTGTAGGGGAATGTTTCTGCCTTGCAAACACTTCTTATGCAAGCTCTTTGATTCACAGTAGCACTGACTGCAGGACAGTTATTTAACATCATTATTTCTGCAGTGAAGAATGCATAAATCATGCTTTGTGCCACTCTCAGCAGTAACCATATATACACCACAAGTCACACTAAACAATTAAAAGCTCCATATGCAAAGCAGCAGTTTTCGTTAATGAACTGCTCCACTTTGTAAACCATGTATGGAACACACTGCACAACTTCCACTTATGGGACTGTGCAGTGTGAATACAGAGGTCTATAATGTATTTTGAATGGCTTTTAAGACAGTTTACCTGGTGCTAGCAAACTAGACCCAGCTACCAAACTGAAAAACAGACTGTGCTTAGGTACACATTACATTTAGCCACATTGGAACGTTTTTTTCCCCGTAATTTCATTAACTGTGTCATGCAGTTCTACTTTCTGAGTTTTAAGATGCAGAATCCCTCATGGTAGCATCAAAATAATTATTTTTTTAAACATGCTCAGTCATTTTTACATTATGTTTTTGACTAACTATATGCATTTTCATTCACCGTTTAGGCTGTCATATTACTTTCTATTAGCACATAAGCAGATTTTCACACACTGGCACCAACAATCACCATTTTTGCATTAGTACGCCCAGTTACATCTGCTTTTGCTTTGGAACACTCACTGTCCCTTCTTGTTCATTTAAAAAGTTAAATCATGTGAACTACAGCACAAATCCACCTGCACTAACACAAAAAGTTCCTTTCTCTGCGTTTTATTCTATTCATAATTTCATACAAATCAACAGTAGTTATTTGTTTCTGCATTTGATCATTAGTCTATCTCTTTTAATTCAAAAGTCACTGCATAAATGCTATTAATCTGATCATTTGAAGTCCTGAATGAAAATCACTTAATACTGACTATTTCAAATAGCTGTTACTTAGGAAATTTGAGTATTGGACCATTATTAAGTGTACTTGGTACATTAACTTTATAATTGCTGTTGTAAGTTTGCATACACTGCTAAAATACAACTGAATCGTATGATCTCTAAAACTTATTGTGCCCAAATTGTAATACAGAAATCATTTGACTGGTTTAAATATTTCTGACAGTCTTTTTTTTTTTTGTTATGCATGATCACTTATACTACCCTTTTTCTACATATTTTACTCATCCAAATACCAGTCTGAATGAGACAAGATCCCATTACAGAAGCATCCTGTTTCTAGCTGGATGGTTCTAGACACTGGAGTCAGCAGAAAGGAAATTTTGTGACAGAATGGACAGTTTGTAATCCAGAGGATGGAAGTCACTGAAAGAAGAATATCTCAAGAGAATGTTCAGTCCAAACAGCCAAGTTAGAAGCAGCTGAATATGCTTTATTAATGCCTTTTTTCTTCAATATTTATACGGACAGTATCACATAAGAAAGAAACAATAGGTTATCAAGCAGTCTTAAAATAAATTTGGGAGTTGATTAAAAAAGATGATCTCAGCACTCAAGTATAATTTTAGTTTGTGCCAACAAAAAAGGCATCCAAAACAATGCAAAAGTAGATGATTTAGAATAACAAGAAATATTACATACGGAAATGGCTCTAATGTAAAAAAAAGTAGTACTATTATGGGTAATAAATGTTTAGGAGAAAAATAAATGATGGAAATCATTCAAAAGGTTTTAAAGCAAGAAAGAACAGAAGTAAACTTACAGCCTCTTTGTTGGCCCTCTAAACTACAGCTAACTTATGTGAAAAAGGATGCCAAAAATATGAAGGCAATGTATAAATCATCTGGGACAAATCCGTACTTTAGAATGCAAGGGATCAATCATTAGACCTACAATTTGCAGACCAGCATTAGCTTCATCATAGACAGAGCATATGGAGTGGCAAGCTTCTGCAATAAAAATCATTACGATGTGAAATGTAAAATCAAAGGAACTGGCTAAGGAATGTTTATGTTGTTTGATGCAAGTATTAGTTATTACATTGGTAGTGGTCGTTTGATAGTATTACTGTGCATATTTTATGTTTTGACAATATACAAGAGTCCTGTGGATATATGGACTATATGGATACCTTTGTGGAACCTACCCTTCAGGGAACTGGCTAAGTTGTTAGGAAATCTGGTCAATCAGATACCCAAGATATGACCCAGTGACCAAGGAAAAGATTGAAGCTGCAGAATATAACATCAAAAAGGGACTAGGGTGGATTTAGATATAATGCTTCCAAATTATTGAATGTTCAAACTGAATATGTTGGCTGCCAGACGCCAGCCTATGGCCCTGTGAGATTTAGGTATGTTATGACATTTATTGATGAATATACTAGATGGGCGAAAGTGTACACAACAAAAGGTATGATGCACAAACAGTTGTTAAAATAAGTGACAGAATGATACTACAAGACATGCACAGTGATCACAGGTCACACTTTGTTTTTTTTGTTTTTGATTTTTTATTTAACATCTATTTATATAGATAACTATTTTCAGCCATAAAGCAGGTTACATGGTAAATACAACAAATGTAAGCAAAGATACATTTAGATTAGGCATACATGTGCAATAACATAGACAAATACAGATAAAACCTGTAACAAATCATATTAATAATTATATACATGGGCAGTCAACAAACATGAAAGAAACCCATGGTGTGCAGTCATGTGGTTTGCAGTGATAATGTAAAACAGAAAAACTCACAGTACATAACGCTGCGATGAGTAATGAGAAATAAGACTTACACATGAGAGACTTAGTAAGTAAACGGAATGTAACTCATTTTCTGAGGCTTTCTGTCCTCAGGCCTGCTGGCCCTTACTTCCTCTCTTTGCCAGCTGGTCAATTTGTTTTCCTCACATGAGGGTGGAAGCTATCCAAAATGGGATGTCATTTAGGTAGCTATCAGAAGTTTTTTTTTTTGTCTTTTAAGACTGTAACCTATGTATACCCGAAACTGCCCCAGAGTTCCTTGTTCTGTAGGTATTGATGGGTGATATAACCATCAAAACTGCCCTGTCTTGCCTCCCTTGAAGCTAGTACTTTCACTAAATCTACAGTCCTTCATAAGATAGTTAAGCCCACAAAGCCACATAACTCCTTCCTCTGTTCCCCAATTCCAGCTCTAGCAAGCACCTGAGCTGCTGTTTGAACACTGGTTGCCTGGGCTATAGTTAGGGCTTTATCTCTTCATGCCAATGGAGCTGATCTAAAATAAATATATATATATTTTGATGAAGTGCATTTTATAAATACAGTGACAAAGAATGTGTAAACTTTAGGGGTACATGGCAAATGTTTCATATACATTATCACTCTCAGAGCTCAGATAGAATAGAAAGTTCAAACAGGATGTTAAAGGAAGACTTGAGGAAAATGGTAGAGGGATCAGGACATGATGGAGTAAAGAATCTGTCAACAGTACTGTTAAAGATAACAATCTTGCTCCAAAAGAGTGGATTAACACTCCACAAATTAAAGACAAAATGCCCTATGTATTTGCAAAGAAAAATAATACCTTTATAAGGTACCTCTGAGAGCAACAGCAGTATGGGGTCAGCAGCAAAACTAACTGTCCTTTGCCAGGGAAATACTACAGGAGGGTATACAAACATGATACAGAGAACTGGAGAATCTAAACGAAATCTGGCAAATGAAAGAGGTAAAGTAGCAACAAGGGATATACTCCACTGGTTTGTTACTAAAAACAAGTGGAACTCAAAGTAGCTGGGACAATATATTAACTAAAGTTGGTATGTGGCTATTCAAATACAGTCATACAAAAGTCAAATTACAAAGACTGGGAGGAAAACCAGATTCAAAATTAAAATGGAAGGGGAACTTGGTATTGGATAAAAACTGACAAGAATACAATCTTTCTTTGCAGATATTAAAAGACTTCAAAAATGAAAAATAAATGTTGCAATAAGCTGATATTAGTGTTTCTATTTCGAAGCCCAGTTACTTCCTAGCCCACAATAAATTCATTTACATCAGTCTAAAAACTGCAGTCCCATGATCTCAATTAGACAACCTGCGAGGTCTGTGCTCATGCACCACGTCACTGCAAAGGAGGTAGCGCTATGCTGTCTGTTCCCATGTCACAGAACAACTCCAGCTCAGCATGGAATACTGTTATGAATTTCACTAAAATGCCTTAGATTAGGCTTGCTATTATCACTCAAACAATAAGTAAAAAGGTCACACAGAAAAAAACAATTGGTTAAAAAACAAAAAGAAAAATCTAGCAAAGCTAGACTTTCCACTGTGTGATTCCTTAAACCTCTTGTATTAGAGGCGACATGGGATATATATGCAAATGGATGGACACTAGTTGGGTATAACAACCCTTTGTTTCCATATGTTAGCTAAACATCCCACTTATGTTGTGCTGATGATGCCATAAGAAATCAGAAACATGACAGCTAGCGGGGTTTGGCTTTATTTGCCTGAATTTGTCCATAAATAAACTTAAAAGAAAAAGTCATGGACATTCAGAATTGCCATTTAGTTGAAACACCTGATGTCCTTAAATGGTAATTTGCATATATCCTATGTCGTCTCTAATACAAGAGGTTTAAGGAATCACACAGTGGAAAATCTAGCTTTGCCTTTGCTAGATTTTTCTTTTTGTTTTTTAACGGACTGTTTTTTTCTGTGTGACCTTTTTACTTATTGTTTTAGTTTGTTAGTTGGGATATTTTGCATTCACTCTACGGTTTATGGATATCACTTGGGTACAACAACCCTGTGTTGCCGTATCTTCGCCAAGCATTCCACTTATAATGTGCTGATGATGCCATAAGAAATGCATGTCCACAGCTTATGGGGTTTGGCTTTATTGGCCTGAATTTGTCCATAAATAGACTTAAAAGAAAAAGTCATGGATATTCGGAATTGCCATTTAACTGAAACACCTGATGTCCTTAAAGGGTAATTTGCACATATCCCATGTCATCTCTAATACAAGAGGTTTAAGGAATCACACAGTGGAAAGTCTAGCTTTGCTAGATTTTTCTTTATGCTATTATCACTCAAGGAAGAGCATGTTTTAAGAAGAATGGGGGTCAATGTATTCTACTTCATGAGAGAGCTGTACAACAAATGGAGAAGATGAGAGAGTACATTTAAAGACTATTGTTACATCTGTAGGAACAAATCTTAGTGATGGCTACCCACAGACTGATCAAGTAGTCGCTATATTGGTTTATGGAAAAGCAAATTAGAAAAATCCAAAAATTAGCAAAATTAATGGAAAACTTAGGTAATAACTGTAAAGAAACTGATAAAACAGTTACTGAGATGTTAGCAATGAGGGGTGGAGTACTGCAAAATTGCAGGGTACTACATTTTCCTTTCACCACTAATCATGGAACTTGTGTTGTAATAGGTAAACATGCTGCATGTACATCCCAAAAAAATCCTGGCCATTTTGACAAAATTTGTGAAATTTCTTAAAAAATGCATCAACAGGAGCATGGCAGCTGGTTTGGTGGTACTGACTTAGATATACTACACTAGAACATACCTACTGTAGTTATCATTGCATAGGTCTATGTAACTTTTAATAATTAAGTGTATAATGAGTTGTGTTTGTTTAACTCAAATGAGACAAGTTTAAGATATGGTCAGACGCGTGACAGATGAAAACTATAAGTAAATAATCGGATTCAGATTCACAGTATCAGGCATTTTCAGAGCAACAAGAAATACACAGTACTGTGCCAATATTAATAATGTTTTGTGGTTTATAACACTCCCTCTAAGTATAATAAATGACATGGGCATGAAGCAAAAAATATATAGTTTTATAATTGTTCAGGGGGAAATGTTACAGAACAGAAATAATAGAATGTTGCCAAAATTAATTTATGCATTTTTTATGAGTTTAAAATATTTTAGAATTAATCCATGGGATAATAAACATTACAGCTTTATTCAAGATGCTTCTTTTTTTTAATTAACCACATCAAAACCAAATAAAGAATTGTACCAAACATATTTATTGCAAGCAACTACAAATAAAGACATAAAAATGTATAACTAAATAATGAGAGGACATGTGACAAAATGTAATGTAATAATATTATGCACTGATAATATCATATAAAGCTTCAAAACTAAAGTCTTGAATACATAAACATCACCATGTAATATGCTCCTCACCTTTAGGTAGGACCTCTGCTTACTGGTCTGCAGGAAATTCTCAGGAGTAAGAATTCCATAAGATACAGCTGCCACAAAAATTAGATAAACCACCTAATAAATAAACTATGATGTCCATCTACCTAAATTAATTTTCCCTGAGAGCTCAATAATGCCCTATCTATCCAAATCTTATTCATAATCAACTTAATTTCTGCTGAAAACATTGACCCGATTTCCCAGTTTTTGGTAATATCCTTTTTACAGACTATCATAAAAAAGAAATACTAACATCTCCTGATTCTTCAAAAATCCTTGAATACTGCCATATTCCAGTACAAGTAGTCTGTACTAACCAGGTAGGAGTAGAGAAGATCATATTTACAACAACTTGAACCCTTTCGATGAATTGGTGAAGCATGTGATAGTGCCAAAAGACATGCATCTATGACCCTTTCACCCTTTACCCAAATCTCCAACAACTATCCATAACCTGAGGAAACATGCTGGAGATGGTGTAGCATACAAAGATATCTGTGGAGACAAGTCTATGTAAATATCATATACCTCTTGGATTTTGTAGCATACCTCATAATGTAGCAGGTTTGTAACCAAAAGTCAGAGGAACAGGTTTGTGTAGGATCTGATCTCAGGAATCCCTACTTACCCATTGTCTCAGCTTTGAGATTCCAAACAACTTCACATGCCCTGCTCACAAGGTGTTTGACAGATGAACTTTCCTGCTTCAGCTCAACCACATTTTTTATTAACTTCAGCTGAGCCTTAACAGGAATGGAAATATATGTATGCCCTCTTGGCCACTATCAGCTCATAAACTCATAGCTTCCACTTTCTTTCTAGGAGTATTTAGTCCTGGATGAATCCCAGTCCATGTATGAATTCATCAACTTGTTTCCAGTAAATTATCTAGGATTTCAGTTGCTTCCACTTGGAAAATACCTCATCACATTCAGTGCCTGAATTCAGACTGCTGATAGCAATCATTGCTTCCAACCATGGCATCATTTTGTGTTCATTAAAGAGAATGTTCAAGGTAGTTAATGACTGTTCCTGAAAGCCACACATGCAAGCCCTCCATGCCCAAGAGGTCCAAAAAGTTATATTTTCCAGTACTCTTAAGAAAGCACAGAAAGGGCCCAAAAGATGGCTTATACCCTGTAGCAACCTCTTAGGTATGTATCTGATATAAGAATATTAACTAGTATAGGAAGTTTAACTTCCCAGCATACAAATAACTAAATGAATCAAACACCTACATCTTCCTCCTTAATATCCGCTTTTCCCTGGAAGTCTTAGGCTTATAACACTCATAGGAAATCAGTCAAAATATTTTGATGGTCATTACAAAAAAAACTGTTCAGGTGTACCAAAAGGGTAGGATTTAAAGGTGTACAGGAAGAGTGCAAGGCCTGAACCTTTTTATCCCATTCAAATAAGATGAGCTACCAAAGCAACTCTAATCCTGCCCATAAATTGTAAATGTGTTTTCTTGACAGATGAAGCAAGAGATAAACCAAAACACAATCCTACATACTTAATATTCTGCCATACTCATAAGAAGGAGTACTGGTCTCTTAGATCACCCGAAGGGGCAAAGTTAACAGCAACAGCCCTTCTTTTGTCCAACTTTATCTTACATCCACAGAAACCACCAAGTCCTTGCAGCAATATAAATTGAGTTGTTAAGTTTTCTCCTGGGTTGCTCAAATAAAGGTCTTGGCCTACTTGTGATTAAATGTATAACCTCTCAAGGTAGAATTCCAAACTGTTATGACTAATGGCTACAAATGTAAAAAGCTGAGGGGACAACTGCAGCTCTGTCTGGTCCGTCTTGAAAGGAAAAATAGGTTAGAGAGCACTGCAGTTGTTTTAAGACTGGCAGTAGTGTCTGGATAAATCTGAGAAAGCAGATTAACAAAGGTGACTGGAAAGCTAAATCCCTTCAAAACCAGTATAAGGTACATCCATTCCACATAGTTAAATGCCTTCTCCGCTTCAACACTAACCAGAGCAAGGATGTCCTTATGCTGCTGAGCTTCGGGTATAATTGCAACTGTTCTTGTAATACTGTCAAAAGTCGGCCACCCTCCTACAAAGTTACACTGATCAAGATGTAGCAAAGTTGGCACCTATTCTGCTGGTCTAGACGGTAAAATTGCCAAAAAATTTTATAATCATGGTGATGCATAGAAACAGACCTGTAGGGGGACAACAGCAGTGGGTTCTTATACTCCTTAAATGTAAAAACTGTAATGGTTTCGTTCCAGAACTGTGGATTATACCTTGATCTTCCCCAAAACATCAGTACTAAGTTGCTTAACGATATCTCTATACAAGACTCAAAAAAAGTTTCACCCCTCAGGTGCTATGCAGAAAAACTCCAGTGCTTGTCTAAGGAGGACCCACAATACCACTTCAAATGTATCTCCAGAGGGGCATGACCTGAAAATATAATAAAACCTGAAAATATAATAAAGTTAAGGACAAAGAGACTTCAGCACCTTAGTGTGCTCTGCAGTTATATAGGGCATGTCAATACAAGAAAGCAACCTAAATCTGGCTGAGTAAAAAGTAAAGTGCTGCTGGTCCTCCATGAATAAACCATCACCAACTAATCCCAAAGAATGCTTATATCTGACCACACATTGTCCCCAGCCTGGGGATCCTAAACTGTACTGGAGTATTCAAAATATCAGAAGAATTTGTTTCTAGTCTTCCATACTGCACATATGAAAAGCCATTACTGTTACCATAATATATTTTTTTTATTTGGTTTTCTGAATTCATCCTGCTTAAGCCATGGTGAGAGGTATACAAACACACACGCGCGCACACACACACACACACACACACACACACACACACACACACACACACACACACACACACACACACACAAAATGATATGCCTCACTCCCCAAAAATCTCTTTTCAGTCCAGCATACCTTTCTTGTAGATCTGCCACTCAGTCCTCTACCACGAACTGCAACAACTTTGACACCAGAAAGACAACACCTCTTCTTCTAGGGTTCTGAAAACCAACAGTTACTCCCTACTCCAGATACCCTTCAAGACCTTGCCACGCTCATTACTATCTAATTGTGTTTCTTGCAGTGCTATTATATCAGGTTTATGTTGCTTAAGCTATATAAGATGCTTCATATGGATGAACATTTTTATAGTACGTAAAACTAAGCTAAAATGACAAACGTAAAATTGTCTTAACTGAAATACTTTTCTGCTAACAATATTTCCCCCGCTTTTGCAACAATGAATTGTTCAAAAGGTCATAAACTAATCACAAAGTCATACACTTTAAGATATTTAGTAGTGGTTCTTTCACAATTTAAATTATTTTCACACATAATTATAAAACTATAGGTCTTTCTAATTTATTAAGGTTGCTTAGTACTGCCATTAATAGGCTGAAGTTGTGTATGTATTCTAGGATAAATAAAATCTTATATAGCTAAACAACAGTATGAAAGGTATAATTTCTTTTTCCACTAAAGATGCTTTTTAAGCTGTTCTGCAATGGTCATTTCCCTTTATTGCTAGTAGAAGCAGCTCTAAAGGGCCTGTTCTACAGCAAGTTAAACTAAGAGAAAATATAAAACGTGCAGATGTGCAAGTTTTTTTTTCTCAGCTATTTTGTGTATAATCTGTCATATTTTATGACCTTTCAAACATGTTCATATAACAGTGAAAAGAGGAATATATACTCACCTATAAAGTGAGATTTCTTCCTAAATTATAATGCTCAGCTACAAGCTGACGTTTTGTGTAACACCTAGATCCAGTCACAAGATAACCATCCACAGTAACCGCAAACTAACACATAATGTGTTATTGTTCCTATTCTTTGGAATGACATATGAAAACTATACTTTGAATATAACCTTCCAAGACAGAAAGAAACAACTTTAAGATAGTATCTTTATGGACAAGACCCTGACCACAGTTTTTATACAGACATCTGTTTAGATGAGATACTTCTGCAAGGTTTCTATATTAACTCCTGCTCATGTAAATGTATAAGCAAATTCTGACCACTGTTTCTGTATTAACCCCAGTTCAGAGAAGATACAGTTATTAGGAGAGCTAATACAATTTCTAACGTGTCCTAAGTTAATGTAGATAATATGTGCAAAATCTAAACCACAGCTCTCAATAGCTTGAAGTGTTGAATTGTTGATGTTAAGAAAACAAGTGATAACATCTGCTTTCCTAAATTTTGGTCTGCAAATAAGTCAAACACTTAAGTATGCAGGCAGAGTTTTTATACATCAAAACTAAATAAAACTATGCTGCTACCACATGCTTTTGTCAACCATTTTAATGCAATACTGGGATGATGACTGGCCTGACTGATTCTCTGAGTTAAGCATGTTTATTTTACGCAGTCAGCATACCTCCCAGCTGTCCAATTTTTTGCAGAATGTCCACATTTTGCCTAGTATTTTTGGTCTGTTTCTCTTAAAATTGTGGTTTTCTGGCAAATCACCGGTAAATCCTTGACGACTGGAGTCAGAAAATAATGGCAGACATTTCATTTTCAGACTTCATATCCTTCAGAAATTTCATGCTAATGCAAAACCTGTTATTCTATCAACTTTCTAAGTTTGTAAGGGCAATATTTAAAAAGTGTCCCTATTTTTGGGCCTTTGCCCCCCCCCCCATTATTTGTGGCTTTGTCCAGATTTCTTGCTCTAACAGGTTGAGACATACACTCAGTGGATGTATAGAACATATTGCATGTTGTGCAGTTACATGTGACTAATGCTTCTAAGTATATAGCAACTATGAAAGACACCATAGTGTCAGACTGGTT
This sequence comes from Protopterus annectens, assembly GCF_019279795.1. NCBI lineage: Eukaryota > Metazoa > Chordata > Ceratodontiformes > Protopteridae > Protopterus > Protopterus annectens. The sequence continues at coordinate 641,626,993 of NC_056736.1, forward strand.
GCAAAAAGATTGCCTTGGGTTGTTAGGCCTGTTTCTGCTGCTACAAATCAGTAGCTGTTATTATGTCAAAAAACTTCATTTTATGGCTCCAAAGTTCAGAATGCTTTATGTTAGGGGCGCAACCTGTCAGGGGTAAAAATGAATTTCCTTGTCAGAGGTTTTGTGGGGGTTGCTGGCAGAGATAAGGAGATTGAAGAGTTAATAAAAAGCTGCTCTGGATGAACAGGTGGGGTCATCACAAGCAAAAATGGCCAGCTTAGACCTCTTTGCATGGTTGTTGAAAAATAGAGAAAAAAACATTTTAGTCAATGCAATTGCTAAAAGAAACAATCAGAAGATCTAGGGAGCAAGGAAGATAATTCAAGGCACTGATCCCAGAACAGTAGTTGTGTAGACTGACATTTTAATGATGGTGAAGGAGGACATAGAGGAGATTAAGGCGATAGGTCAATAAAGAAATAAGATGGGGCAGCTTAAAGAGACAGTACTGGAATTGGAGGAGGAAAGCGTTACAGTAATAATGGAGGTAAGTGGCCAGATGATAAATACTGGAATGGTCCCCTAAGCTGCGATGGTGAAGATGAATGACCAGTCACAGGGACAGAATATCCACTTTGTCAGGAATGGTGAAAGTAATGGGTCATGAGCTGGAAAAGCTAATCAGTGACTTGCTTAATCACAGAATGTCATTTACACCTGGAAAGCTCCCAAAGATAGACTGTATATAAAGGGTGTACAGACAAAGATGTCCAGATGGTCTACCTAAACATGTACTAGCCTATCTCATTTCATTCAATGAGAATTAACATGTATTCACACAAGCAAAGGTGCTGGAAACAATACCATTTACAAGTATATTCATAAATGTAGTGAAAGACTTTCCAGAAGCTCTATGTAAGCATGGAAATAGGGACCAAAAAGATTCTGGAGTAAAATATTCTGCCTTTGTGTATCAGAGGCACTAGTTCTATGACCCCCTGCTTCAATCATGTAATGGAGCTCTGGAAGAAACAGCTCTATCTGGTCTGGTAGGTATGAGGGATTTTCCCCGGAAGGGGGAGTATTTTCTATCCAATGTAAAATGTATCTCTCCAAACTATTCTCAGAATCTATTTATCTGAGACTACTTGCAGCCAAGGCTACAGGGTTGAGACACAGCTTGAGTGAAGGAGGAAGGGAAGAAAGGCAGGGGGAGCAGGAGTGCTCTGCAACTCAGCATAGTCATTCTTTTGCAGGTGGTTGATTCTTGTTTGGAAAGGAAACCCTCTTGTTTGGTTTTGAAGAATTATCCTCCTGCCATTTCCTTTTGGATCCCTGACTTTTGTTTAGCTAGGATTGCTAAACCAAGTCAAAAGCACAAAAACTAAATACCAAAAGTAAGCCCCAAATCCAGGAGCCGGCAGGGCAAAACTAATCACAGTGGTGTAATCCAAGGCACAATCCAATATACAGTCACTAAGAAGTTACAGAGACCGGTTGGACAACAGAAACACTTTATTCAACTATAACAACAAGCGCTTTCTTTGTCAGTTGAGACTTTATCAAGATAAAAGACAGCACAGGAGGCACAGAGTATATACACCCAAACCCAATTAACACCTCATGCAAGACAATTAAACAAATTATCCCTGCAGAAGCCTTATACCACATCTAAAAAAATTATTATTATTTTTAAAGTTTTCTACATCATCCCTGCACAGTATGCAAGAAGAAAAAAAAACATCCATCAGTCAGGTCTCCTAATAAAGGCAAGTCCAAAGGTATATAATAATAACCCACACAAAAATAAATATTAATTAAAACCTAGCACAGGAGTATCCGTTACTGAACATGTAATAAAATGCATTTTATACATCCAAAAAGAAATAAAAATACAAGTAAAAAGTACATGGTATTGAATTGGTCTGTGCAACTTCTTAGTGACTATATATTGGAATGTGCCTTGGATTACCACAACAACATATCACACAAAATGAAAAAGCAAAAGCCAAGGGAAAGACATGAAACTTACACTAGGCAGATCAAGAATCCAAAACAGAGAAAGGCAAACAAGGAACTATGGAACAGAATGACAGAGGAAAGGAGCCGAAGCAAAGACAGAAGCAAATGGTTAGGGACAGGATGGGCAAAGGAAATAACTGGAGACTGTGCAGATGAAGATGAACATTTCTTGAATGCACAAGGGATTGAGAACCTAATTTTTTCAGTGAAAGACACAATGAAGGGCTGTGCCAGGCTAATGAGTAGTAAAATAGGATAATGAGAGTTCAGAAAAAAGAGGTGATCCAGAGATAGAGAGATTGGACTGGCAAAAGGAAGTGAAAGATAAAAGTGTGTTTTATTGGCATAATATAACAAACTCAACTAAACCCTACACTACCTCCTCCATCTTCCCACCACTATCACTCCTCCTCAGCTAACATGTATAAGCATACCATACCTATGCTGACTGCATGCACTTTCCTTGCATACCTTCCATCCTACCAAAACTCCATCATTCCCCCACTCAACCACTACCACTGTACTACTACTCACACCACCACTCAGCTCCCCTCCCATCAACTCAAGAACCATCCCTATGCACCCCCCACATATTCTATCAACTATATTACTCAAACAAAAAGCATCCCTATGACTTAGCATAGTAACCCTCCCACGATACCTATTACCCACAGAACACAATCATAAAGGTTCCCTAATAAACAAACACATTCAAAAACTGAGAAAACGAATAACCTCATGCATATCAAAACTAGCCCTAAGTGGAGACATCCACCCCAACCCTGGCCCCACCATTTCCAACCCCACTCCTCATAATCAGACTAGAAACCACAACTTCTCCCAAATCACAGCCAATAGAAAGCCAAGTGACTTCCTTCTACTAAGCCTAAATATTAGAAGTATATCCAACAAGGTCCATGAACTCCATGCCACCATAGACTTGTACTCCCCAGATATAATCATCCTGACAGAAACCTGGCTAAAACCTCACATTACCAGTGAGCAAATCCTCCCTACCGGTTACGGCATACTAAGAGTAGACCAGCTAAACAAGAAAGGAGGTGGTGTAGCTATAATATTTAAACAGCATCTAAACATCCAGATCTTAAAATCATCAGCTCCACAAATAGGCAATGAAGAAATAATATATATCAACCTCAAAATAAACCAAAATAAAATCATCAACATAAATGGATGCTACTTCCCACCTGGCCAAAACATCCCTCCACTAGAAAACCTCCTCAGCTGGTCTACCCACCATCTCCCCCAAGAAACTATAATTTTAGGTGATTTCAATACTGACTGGCAATCCTGTTCTGGCAACCATCCAACCCATCATCTAAACCTTCATGGCTTCACCCAACTAGTCCAGTCGCCAACCAGGATAAATAAAAACTCCAACAAGCACACTACCCTGGATTAGATACTAGTCAGTAACAGCCCCCAGTCATATATAGCAGGCTAATTATCATATAGCCTCAGTGATCACTCCCCAACATTCCTACTAAAAAAACACCTAAACCAATCTAAAACTGTCATCTACCATCAAATATGTAAAAAAGTAAACTTTAACCAACTCACATTCATCTCATCCCTCAAAGAATGTAACTGGCATCCTCTAAAGTACCTCAGACTTGATGACACTGTTGAATTTTTTAATACTACCTTCCTGAGCATCCTTAATTACCATGCCCCCATAAGACTTTCCAGAACCAAAGCACAACCCTCCAGAAATGAAAAACAGGGATAAAGCCTGGGAACACTGGCGCAAAACCAAAACCCTCTCAACTAGACAGAAATTCCTAGAACTACACAATAGAGTCAAAAAGATAATAAAACAGAACAAATTCCAATACTACCAGTCTGCCCTAGACTCCTTCCAACACAACCCTAAACAATTCTGGTCCTCCATAAACTCCATCCTTCACCCAGATAAATTCAGTACCCCTCCTCCTAACATCCCTCACTCCTCCAAAAATATTGCTACCTCATATAACACACACTTCACACAAACCATACTATCACTAGCTAGACAACACAACCCCCCCTCCCCTCCAACCCACACCTTCAACTAGTAATCTCCCCACTGTCTTCTCTTTTTCTCCTGTTCCTACCTCCAACATAAAAAAACTCTTAACTAAACTTAAATCCAACAAATTAGCAGCAGACAACTTCCCAAGTGAATACCTACAAATCGCAGCTGATGCTCTAGCCTACCCAGTATACATCTTGATTAACCGATCTCTGTCAGAAAGTTACATTCCCACACTATGGAAAGTATCACATATAATTCCCCTCCACAAAGGTGGTCCCTCTACATCACTAACCACTTACTGCCCCATAGCTACACTTACTGCCCCATAGTTATTCTCTCTCCACTCTCCAAAATACTAGAGAGATGCATTCACTCTCAGGTCTCAAACTACCTCCTTACTAACAACCTCCTTTCCAATACTCAGCATGATTTTCGACCAAACCATAGCACCACTACTGTCTTACTCTCCTTTACTAACACTATCCTTCAGCATAAAAACAATGGCTATCTCTCCTCTGCTACTTTTCTAGATCTATCTAAAGCATTTGACATGGTGCCACACAAACAACTCATCTCTGTCCTCAATAACCTATCCTTCTCTCAATCAGTCACCAACTGGTTTCAGAGTTACCTGTCGGACCACCAACAATCCATTGTATGGCAGAATGACATATCTCCCCAACTACCTGTCTCTATAGGGGTTCCCCAAGGATCCATCCTTGGACCCCTACTCTTCTCTATTTTCACCAATAATCTAGCCTCTGCCACCAAATATGGCACACTCATACAATATGCAGATGACTCAACCATCATCTGCTCAGCCCAGTCCCTACCCAAACTGCAAAAAGTCACACAGGAAGCCTTTTCCTCTGTTGAAACTTGGTTATCCGATGCCCAATTAATACTCAACCCATACAAAACTAAACTATTCATCTTCCAACCCACCAAACATATTCAAAACAACTCTCACTTTGACATCACAGCAAAAGACAACACCACTACACACCCAACAGAACACACCAAATTGCTAGGAGTGGAAATAGATAAACTAAAATTTGACATTGACATATCCATGACCATAAAAAAAGTCCACAAAAAACTAGGAGTGTTATACAGAAATAATCGACTTCTCACCAAAGCAGCAAATATTTCGGTAGCAAATTCCCACCTTATCTCCACCCTACTTTATGCCTCTCCATATATACCAACCTAAGGCAATGCGATCTAAACAAGCTAGAGACCTGCTATAACAAAATCGCCAAATTCGCCACAGGGACACCCTACCATAGTCATCACTCTCTCTCACTTGCTGAACTGGGCTGGCTTGAACTCCCTCACCTACTTCAATGGTATCAACTCACACTCGCCCACAAACTAGTAAAGCATCCACTAAAAGTCCCATCCCTCCAGAATCTACTCCAACCCTATCGCACCACCAGACCACTAAGATCCAGCAACAAAAAGCACTTACAGGTCACTAAAGCCAATAACTCTGCTGGAGAAGCACTATTCTCTTGTGCCATAGCCAAATTATGGAACTCCGTGCCACCCACAATTACCTCCGTACCATCATGCACCCACTTCAAAACTTTACTAAAAGCGCACCTAAAAACATGCTGGCTATGCCCTTGCAACTCCCCCTCTAATATCACCCATCCCATCCACCCACTACCTTTCTTTCCACTCCACTAACTGCCTTGATTATAGCAAGCTCAGATGCTCGTAATCCTAACTACTTATTATACAGCAGGAACTTCTTATTGTAACAATTGTTAATGTCTGTTATGTACTTCGCAGATGATAAAGATTCTAGTTGTCTACTGATGTACTGTGGTCTTCATCTGTAACTATGTTTGTAATTGTTAATTGCTATGTTGATCAAATTGCTAATTGCTATGTAAATCCAATGTAACTACCGTCTGTATATTTTAACTGTGGAGCTTTTCTCCCTGGGCCTCAGCTGAAAATGGACCTATTTCCAGTCAGACACTCCCGGTCAACAAATGTAAATAAATAAACAAAAAAATATATACTAGACTACATGTTGAATCATATCTGTTGACCAAAAGAGAGCCCGATGTAGAAAATAGGACTGTTGACTGTCCTAGGGAATGGGAACCAGTGTTGGTGGGTGTAACTAAATAAAATACCTGCTGGACAAGAAACAATGAACAAAGATCAACGTGCATATGTCTATAATGGAAAGGCTCACTCAGACTCTGCTACACTTTGCTGTGAGGGAAAGGTTGGCTTGTTTTTTATTTGTTGTATTTTGTATTAGTTTATTGCCTTTTTATATTTTGAGTGCTGTGATTTGTTTTCTTTAATTTGTGTTTTGCTTGTGTTCTACTTTTAAGTGCATATTAAAACTTCAAAAGACACCACAGCTCTGTCTCTTGTGAGTCAGGCAACATTTTGAACTGATCAATTATGGACTCATACATAAGACAGAATAGGTCACTTAAAGTTAATGATTTGTGAACTGAGGGTGAAGCTAGGAAATAAACCTTCGATTTAAGGGGTAAAATAAAACATTTCAGAGCTTTACTAGAAAAGCTCACCCAGACTCTGCTACACTATGCTGTGAGGGAAAGGTTGGTTTGCTTTTTATTTGTTGTATTTTGTATTAGTTTATTGCTGATTTATATTTTGAGTGCTGTGATTTGTTTTCTTTACCTTGTGTTTTGCTTGTGTTCTGCTTTTAACTGCATATTAAAACTTCAAAAGACACAACAGCTCTGTCTCTTGTGAGTCAGGCAGACATTTTTCCCCACCCTGTCACTGTCGTGTTCTTAGATACCACTGTCTTTCTAGTTGCCTGCCTCTTATGTTAATTTGACCATATATCTCTTTTCCTCTCTGCTTTCACTGGCTTGTGTGAGTAAGCACAAAATTATCATTTTGTGAAATCACTCTTCAACTATTTAAATTTATTGGCCATTCTACTGTATTCCATAGTACCGGAATACAAAAGTGATCGCCCCCTTTCAATCTATCTTGCTGTTTTAAAAATAGTTACTCTCCACTAAAACTTAACTTTTTAGACAGGTAAAACTTAAGTTACCTACTTTCACATCTAACTTCTCTAGTGCACACTGCAGTGTTTAGGAACCATTTTTTTTATCTTACCTTTAAGCATCCCTGTGACTAGCACTTGCTCTAATACCTGCTGGAAAGCACTAGGAAGCCTTAAACTGATACAAGCACTCAACTCTCCTTATTAATAAGGAGAAATTAATCATAGGCACTAAACAGCCTATAATTGCAAAGTACCTTGCTAAGGTAAGAGAAAACAGCTCTTGTACTTTTCAAAAAAAAAATCACCAAACCAGGCATGTTCAAGGGTCAGCTTCTGTTGATTTCTCCTGTCCACCTGGTGAATCTGGGCATACTGGGGCAATGCAGCAATTGCCTCATGTACACAGACAACCCTCTCCTTCTACCACCCAACACTACAACCTGTGAGAGATGCATTTACATAGCCAAACTGGAAGCAAAGCTCTCTCCACCCAAGACTGTGCTAGACAATCAAGAGGAGAAGGTTAACACCCGCACTACACCTCAAGCAACACATAGCCCTTCTAAACTCACACCACCAACACCCACACATAGCAACACTAAATCCACATATGCGAAGGCTCTTAACTGTAACCTGCCCAAGCAACAAGGATCTCCGAAGCTGAAACGCAAACAAACACCAATCACAACCAAAGTGTCACATAGCTCACAACACCAGTGTGCCACCCAGCAACAGCCCCTAAGGCAAGACAACGCACCTAACACTTTAGTCACAGGTGACTCTACAGTCAGGCACACTGATGTCCCACTCACCAGGCTGAACAAGGAGAAAATTACAGTGAGCTGCCTGTTGGGTGCCAGGATCCGCCACATAGCTCATGCACTCAAGTCACTCCACAACAAGTACAAATATGACTCTGTCATTGTCCATGTTGGTGTGAATGACTTGAGACGTACCTCCCTGGACTACATGAAAAGAGACATGGAAGAGCTCTCAGATCATGTGGCCCAGGCAGGTATGACCCTAGCCCTGAGTAGCATCCTGCGTTTGCCCAGAATGATATCACAATATAAGGACAAAATGATTGACTTCAACAATTAGCAAAGCTTCTGGTGTCATTCAAAGGGGATCCAGTATCTGTCTGCCTGGGACGACATGATCGACAGACCACGATGCTTTACCAGAGATAGTTTGCACCTGTCGCCCCTGGGATTCAGGTTACTGGCAAAGGCTCTTGCCACCCCTATAGTGCCTTTTTAGGCTAAGTTCAAAGGACAAAACCACCACCGTAACAGGTACAAGCATGCAAAATCTGAAGGTAATGCTACTCAATGCTAGAAGTCTAAACCTCAAAATGCACTCTCTCGAGGCACTCCTGAAAATGGAGAACATCAATATCTGTGCAGTAACTGAGACCTGGTTCAAGGCTCCAGAGAGCACCCCTGCAATACCAGGCTACAACTCTTACCACACTATTTAGCCACAAAGCCTGGATCGAAACACTAAAGGTGGAGGAGTGTCCATATTCACCAAGGATATTCACACCACCAGGTTAGTTGCCCAACACAATGCGTCTGAAATTCTCCAGGTGCAACTAACACTAGGTAAGACTGCAATCCAAATTGTAGCTTGCTACAGATCCTCCACCATGCCCCAAGATTCTCAATACACCTTTCTAAACATACTGGAAAATAGTAATATACAACCAAACACCCTAATACTGGGTGATTTCAACTACCCTGCCATTAACTGGAAAAACTACTCGTGTACCAACACCTTTGCCCAACAGTTCTTGGAATTCATAAATTCCAATGCCCTGGATCAACTAATCCATAGTCCCACCAGGGGCTCCAATATCCTAGACCTGGTCATTACCAACATGGGAAATCGATTCTCCAAACCTATGGTCACCCCCTCGTTGGTGAGGTCAGACCATAAGCTAATCACCCTTAACCTCCACATCCCACCCCCACCCCCCAGTAAGGAAAAGTACAGTTTTGTACCTACCATAAATGTAGCCTGAGAACTCAAAAAAAAAAAGAAACAAATAACTGCTGAGACTGCCTGAACCCTGTCAAATGTCCAATATACTGCCTGTGTACACATCTAAAACATCTAAAGTGTTTTCCCCACTGTTGTTTTTTTGGGGCAGAGTGACAAATGAGTAGTTTAGTTCAAGCCGCACCTGAAACAACTTTAGGCATAAAGGAAGGATTGATGGGTAAGTAGTGCGTATCCTGAAAGTTAAGAAAGGCTCAACCGCCATAGGGGCCTGCCAACTCAAACCTTTGGGGTAATGGCCAACAAAAAGCGGTCTTCCATGATAAAAAAAAAATTCAGTATAGCTGCAGGCTCTAAGGTTAGCTTCAGAGTTTCTCCAACACAATTGGTTTCCCAAATCCCAGCCACAACAAGTCTCACCTTGGGATCCCACTACCCAAGTGTAAGGACTGCAGCACATCCTCCATAAAAACTTCTCCATAGCCAACTTCATGCTACTCAAGTCAGAAGTTACAAACTTCATGACACCCATGCAGACAGGAACTGAAAGTTCGACTGCTGAATCCTACACTAATGCACTGTACAAGCACATCCACTCATGCATGAATCGTGCCATCCCAAATAGAACCAAGATGCTCTACTCCAAAAAAAGGAAGCCAATCTGGTGGTCCCCTGCCATAAACAAACTTTACAACAAAAGGAAGAAACTGTTGCAGAAAAGAGGAAAATCCCAGGATGCAAAAAACACCCTTACCAGGCTCAGTAAGAAGCTGAGATCCCTCATAAAATCCTCCAAAGCTAGTTACGAAAATAAAATTGCTAAAAATTCGAAAGACAATCACAAGGCATTCTATAACTATGTCAAGAATCTAAATGGCAATGCTCAGATCTGCTCTGAGCTACAACAGAATGGCATTAAATATACTGATCCCAAGGATATTGCCAATATCCTGGCAGATCGATTCAGTGCCAACTTCACGCCCCTCAGCCCCTAAATGGCCCATCTCAATACTGGAAGATTGCCAAATTCCGGTAATAACGGCCACACAGGTAAAAAAAACGCACTCTCCAAAGCTAAGAACACAGCATCCATGGGACCAGATCACATCCCGGGCTGTGTACTACATGAACTACAAAAAGAACTGGTACCTCACCTAAGTGTCATGTTTAATCATACCCTCACCTCAGGCTTCATGCCCACTGAGTGGCGCACAGCTACAGTTATCCCACTCCACAAGGGGGGAATCCACCTTGGATCCCGGGAACTACCACCCCATCAGTCTGATGAGCCTGATCTGCAAGGCTATGGAACGTATTATCATGGAACTTATAAACAAAGACATTGGCAACCTCTAAACACTGGACCTCGCCCAGTTTGGGTTCGTGAAGGGCCGATCTTGTCTCCTGAATCTGACTGACCTCTTTGAATCAGTCTCCAGAATCATGGACAAGGGTAAGACAGTCCACACAGCCTATCTGGACCTCGCCAAGGCCTTTGACACCATCCCCCACTCTGGAATCATAGATAAACTTACTAAGCTGGGCAATAATCCCTACATCACTCGATGGGTTGCCAACTGGCTTACTGACAGAACCCACACTGTAAAAGTAGCTGACTCGAAATCCAGCTCCAGACTAGTGACAAGTGGAGTACCTCAGGGTTCAGTCCTGGGACCTCTCTTGTTTGGCATCTACTTCTCTGAAGTACAGGCCAACACTAAGGGACTCTGGCTAACAAAGTTCGCAGATGACTGCAAACTGGGAGCCATTATTGAATCCCAAATTATGTCGATACTCTACAAAAGGGCCTTACAGAAACAGATGCTTGGTGCCAGAGCCATGGGCTCAAGCTCAATGCCAAGAAATGTATAGTTATCCCCTTTGGGAAAAAACATGTACCCGTGAATTACCACATAGGTGGCAGTACGCTAAACACCGAAAGAGTGATAAGAGACTTAGGGACACAGGTGGACAGTGGTCTCACCTTCAATAACCACACTGTCACAACAGTCAGGAAATCCTTCTATGTGGCACACCTCATCACTAAGGGCTTTTCATCCAGAAAAAAGGAGGTCATTGTCCCACTGTACTCATTAGACCCATTATAGAATGCAACGCCCCATTTGGTATGTACCTCTCAAGTCATCTGCAACAACTGGAAATGCCACAGAAATACCTCACTAAAAGAATCACAGGCCTAAAGCAGATGACCTATGCTGACCGCCTTAAAAAACTCCAGCTATACTCTGTCGCATATCGTCTACTCCGAGGTGATCTCTGCTTAACATACAAGGCCATGTCAAACCCAGAGCTGTTAGACATGCTACACTTAAAGAAATCCCAATCCCTCAGAGCCACACACTCCAGGGATCTAAAACTTGTCATCACAATAAACAAAACATGCTGGAGGGATAGGTTCCTGACCCAGAGACTCCCCAGACTCTGGAATAGACTGCCCATACATGTCAAGCAGAGCACCTCTTTGGCCCTCTTCAAAAGGAACCTTGATGACTGGATGGGAGAAAGGAAATTCACCCCAGGGATCATGTCAATCACCCTGCTAGACAGGGGTCCAGGGAAGTAAACAGTGTGGGAAGAAATAGCCAGGGAATTGTTATGGCTAGGCTTGTATAGGCCCTAGGGCTGATAGCCTAGTACCAACCTATGAACCTATGAACCTATATACAGAAAGAAGATGAAAAAGGACAGAAAGGGGCATGGAGACATGCAAATAATACATAAATAATGACGACAATGTAAATGTCTGTTAAAATGTGGAAATAACCTCAAATGACCTGACCAGCTCTGCATCAAAATGGCTGTATTAGAATAGGGATGGAGAAGTGCTAAGTAAACTCAGAGATGAGATACAAAAACAAGGAAAGGACAGGAGAATAGTGTACATTCTAGTGCAGAGACAGAGCCCTGAAGGGTGTGGTCCACTCACTTCTACCATGGGAAGAGGAGGGTTGCGGGCACTTGGGATGCATGTAAGGAAATGTGATTTCACTGGTGGAGACTTGGGAAAACCATTTCCTGTATTTCAGGGTTGGGGACTGCTTACTGGAATTATCTCATACAGAACCAAGGAATGGTAAGCACAGCCATCTCACTGCATGTCTTTCTTTCTCTGGATAGCTGGGCGCATGTGGGGAGGTACAGTCATAATTAAAACACATGCATCAGCTTGATCACTGCTTTAAAGATGGGCCCGCTCTAGGAATAAATGGGTTAATTGGTCAGGAGTGTTCTGATGACTGCCAGGTGGCACAAGTAAAAAGTGTGCAAAAAACGTAAGCACATATACTGGAAGCAAAAGCGACAGAGGGAGAGAGTGAGAGAGACAGGATATGGTAAATGAAGAATGGAAGATGGAGAAGGGGAAAGAACAATCCTGTGGAGTGCAATCCAGACAGCACCTAGACTAATCTCATGCACTTGAGGGGGGAAGAGCACAGACAGAGGCCAAACAGGGCACACCTCAGTGGAGAAGGTGGAGACAAGATGGAAGAGTACAAAGAGGAGAAAAATAATATTACATGGAATTCAGGGAAATGTGTCCACCCTACCAAAGGAAATAGCAAGTGCACAACAAACTGATCAGGTACTGGGGACACATTGTGCTACTCCAAAAAAATCAAACTGAAGGTCAGGGATAGGAGGAAACTGCTAGGCCAGAAATATACCAAAGGAGAGGGGGATCATAAGGCTGAGATGGGGAAAAAGGGGTGTATGTGTTTGGGGGTATTGATTATGTTCAAGAAAAGTTTGCTAGTGGTCATAGAGAGATCAAGAAGAGTCAAGAGGTTAGGTGAACAACTTGTAAAGAGAGAATAGAGAGGATTAGATAGACATTGGGAGCCAGGAGAGAAGAATCAGAATTCTACAACCAGTTTTTCAAGCAATGGAAAGAGAAACAAGGTCATGGGATTGAAATCATAGGGGGACTTTAATGTGACAGCACAGTTATAAAAAAAAACAGGCTAGGAAATGAATGGGAGCTGGTCCAGCACGGGAACATTTGATAGTCAGCTAGCAAGGGGTAAAAAGAACCAATAAAAAAAACAGAAACAATCAGAGAATGTGAGGAGACCTAGTAAGTAACATGGAAGCATGTTAGGTATCTGAAGGGTAAAATACCCAGTGTAAAAAAAATCATATTTGTTAGGAACTGCTTGGTACAAGCTAACATGCTGGACAGGTCAAGGAATACATGAAACAGAAAAAAACGATGCAGGAGGCAGAAGCCCAGAGGACAGAGGGGTGCAACTCTGTGCATTTTACAGTAGAAGTGATTCTGGAAATAAAGAGGGGAGGGGACAGGGAGTAGGGAGGATATAGGCACTCCCAAGTTGGGTGAAAAGGAGGATAAAGACAGATTAGTATAACTGGTGGGGGAAACACTAGGGGAGAATGAGAGAGAAGATGAAAGTTAAGAGACGTGTGGTAGGAGGGAGTGAAGCTAGCTATGAGATGGAAAACAATGGTAGAGTCATGGGCATAGCTGAAATGAGGAGCACAGCAAACAGAAAGCTTTGAAGGAACTTGGGGAAATAGAGGAAAGAATGTGGAGCAAAAATGCCAGCAAAAAGGAACTAAATATGTAGGAAGATAATTGATATGATAGCCACTGAGATTTGTATTAGAAGGACTACTAGTGCATAACACAGGTGAAGGTAGAGAAAGCCATGGAGAATAAATTCAAAATGGAAAGGGAGAGGAACAGAAATAAAGAGGATCCAGAAAAAGGAAGGGGACACTGTAGAGGAAGAAAGGGAGATAAGGAAGGTATTCGGGGAACAATACAAACAACTGTATACCACAAAGAAACAGAGGAGGGGAGCTGGAATAAATAAAGCAAAGATAAACCACAGGAAGGGAGGAAAGAGTACAGGGGAATAAGAGAATCACTGAGCAGATGGTAAAACAAGCTCTTGCAAAGATGAGGGAGAGATAAGTGGGAGTCCCAGATGGCTTCACTCTGGAATTCTACAAGTGGAACTAAAACAGGATCACAGTGCATTGGAGGAGTGTTTGAAGACTGATACCTCAAGTTATGAGTTACCATCTGTGAGGAAATCTGGGCTGATATTAACACCTAAAAAGGGAGGAGATAGTAAGCAGCCAATCAACGCAGGCTATCATAAATTAAATTAAATCAAAATTTTGGCCAAATTATTGGTAGATAGACTGAACAGAGTGTTACTAGGAATGATATAACATGGGCAGAGTAGCTTTTTAAAGGGGAGGCAAGTTAACTTGTTGGAAGTGTTAAGGTTTACGAACAGGGAAGATGAAAAGGATGAAGGGGAAGGTGTTAGACCAGAGAAGATTTGGAAAGAATTTCAAAGGATGGATCAGAGCAATTTACAGGCCAGAAATGGACATGATGGATAATGAATGGGGTCAGTGGGAGAGTGGAGATAGAAATCGCCACCAAGCAGGTATACTCACTCTCACGTGGCCTGCTTATGTCTGCAATTAAAGAACAGGCAAAAAAGATCAAGGGGACACCAGAAAATGAGATGAAAGGGGGAGGTGGAAGAAGAATTCTAAGTGTATGCAAATGACTGCATCCTGATGTCCACAGACAGAATGACCACACTAGAAAAAGTTATGCCCATACCTGAAAGATTTAAGACAACCCTGTGCATAAAGTGCAATTGGAAGATGATTCTTATTGTAAGACTAAGGAATAAAGAAGAGAAAAGAGATGTGGGGAGATGAGGAAAGCCTCATACTCAGAAAGCCTAAGATAACGAGCACAGCCAGCAGTGGAATACATGCTCAGGGAGAACCTAAGGAGATTATGGAGGAAAGTGGAGGAAATCTCAGGAAGAGAAGACTAACGTGTTTACCATATTAGAAAGAGAGCTGAGAAGGCTGATCACTCAGGTGTTGAGTTAAATGCTATAGAATCTATCAGCAAAGCCAGAGACAGACATGTTAACAGAGATGCGGAGGAAGGTGGAGGGGCGGCTAAGAAAAGGACTCATAGTTGTGGCTTACAAGCTAAAGGGTCAGCAGGGAAAATGGGGGTGGGTGGATTGTGGACTGCTGCATTTCCAACATACACAATAGCATTCAGAATAGGACAACAGAAGGACCGCTGGGAACACTTAGAGGAGGAGAAGTGAAGAATGGGAGGATTTGTAGGGAGCAGGAAAAATGCAATGGCTAGATGGGCCTACAGAATGGGGAGTGGAAGGGAAAATGGATACATGGGGAAAGAGAATATGAGTTAGGGTATTAGGAAATAACACAAAGAAATAGGGGTTTAAGGACAGATAAGAGGCAAGGGAGACTTGGTACCTCAAGAAGACAAGGAAAAGTACAGTTTGGAATGGTGGACATGAGATTGAGAGAATGTGAAAATAAAAGGAAAAAAGAGGAATGGAAAAAAGAGAGCAACAAGAAGAAAAAGTGAAAGGCAAGTAGAAAATGAGAGAGAACAGGGAAATAAAGATACAGAGCAATTTATGCAGGCCAGAGAAGGGTGTGGATAAAACTGTGATAAAGGAGTTACGCATGAAGTGGGAGGGTGGGGGCAGAAAGTACAAATAACAAATCAAACATAGGTGAAAGACAGTAAGAGTGGTAACAAGGGGCAGAAGGATGCACGAAATGTAAGACCAGAAAGCTCACTTTTGTAATTCTTAGAATTCTGAGACACATAATTGCTGGTCCCAGGATTACTGGAAAAATAACAAAACTAAAGGAGAACAGTGAATGTCAACAATTGTTGTTCTTGTTTAAAGGTATTTTTTTAAAGGAGGGGAAAGCCACTGCAGCACAAATGTGGGAGTATTTTATAGGTTCATAGTTCATAGGAGATTACTATGCTAACGGCTCGAAAGCCTTTACAAGCATAGCCAATATAACCCAGTTTTACTCAGTATAGGTCCCTAGGGCCAGAAGGAAGGCAAAGGTTTGTGCCTATGTCTTGAATATTTTACAGTTTGCCCCTATCCATAAGGGACATTGGTGCCACTCCAAGTGTGAATTTACAATTTCCCATCCATCAATCTAGACTGGCCTTGAAGAGGGCCAGGGAAGGACTCTGTTTATTGTGAATAGGAAACCTATTCCAAAGAAGGGGCAATCTTTGAAATGCATATCAGTCTTTCCAGCAAAGTTCTGTTTAACACACTTGCTAAGTTCAGATCCCCTGAACGTGTGACCCTTGTGCTGTTTGTCTTGCGGATATGTAGTAGCTCCATGAAGGCTAGATTTGTGAGTACCTTGTAGGTCAGGCACAGGTCATTCCTTTATAAGTGCTTTCAGTCTATCTGCATAGGACATGTTGTTAATACCCTGTATTTTTAGTAAGGAACCTCTGGGGTTGCTCCAGCTGTTGTAGGTGCCTTGTCAAGTACATTCTGCATGGCGCATTGTGCTCAATTATTGGTCTAATGAGGGCTCTGTACAGTGGAACTAAAATCTCTATGGATCTGGATGCCATACCTTTGCTTATAAGTTGCACCACACAGAATGTTTTCCTCACCACTGTGGACACATGATGGTCAAAGTGCAGGCTGCTAGCCAGCTGTATAATTAGATTCCTTACCTCTGAGGCTACTCTTTAGGGCATGTTGTAAATGTTGTAGTCAACAGTGGTATTTGATTTTACAAAGGGTACAATAATGCATTTATTTGAATTTAGTTTAGGGCCATGGTTCTAACACCAGTTGTTTGCCTGATTTAGGTCATCCTGAAGGATATCTGCATCATTGGGGGATTCAATGATTGTCTCCAGCTTGCAATCATCTGCAGACTTTGTCATCCAGAGGCCTTCTGCATTAGCTTTGGTGTCTGAGAAGTAAATTCGAAACAGGAGTGGTCTCAGGAATGAGCCCTGTGGCACACCACTAGTAACTGGCCTGCTAAAATCTGACTCCTCCACTTTCACCATGTGCCATGTCCTTGAGCCAGCTGGATATCCATTTGTTGATGTATGGATTTATGCACAGTTTTGTGAGTTTACTTATAATACCTGAGTGGGGAATTGTGTCAAATGCCTTGGGCAGGTCAAGGAAGGCGGTACGCACTGTTTTGCCCTCATCCATGGCCTTGGTGATTTTCTCAAAGAAACCCACTAGATTTAATAGAGATGACAGAGATGAATTGGTTCAGATCTAGTGTTTGGATGTTCCCTATGTCTTCATTTATCAGGACCATGATTACTCTTTCCATGGCCTTAAAACAAGGCTAGTCAACCTTATGGGGTTGTAATTACCCGGGTCAGTCGATGGTCCTTCCTTGTGCAGAGAGATGACCATAGCTGTTCTCCACTCTATTGAGACAAAGCCGGTCTGGAGGCTGTGGTTAAATAAAGTTCCTATGGGGCCTGATAGGTCCTAATTTAAGCTATTTAAGAGGCAACCTGGTATATCATCCTTCCCTACAGGTGTCATTAGTGGTAACTGATGGAAGAGTGACAGAGGGTGTATCTTTGGAGAAAAAAGGGGTGATGGATGAGTGAAGTTTG
Source organism: Protopterus annectens (assembly GCF_019279795.1). Lineage (NCBI taxonomy): Eukaryota > Metazoa > Chordata > Ceratodontiformes > Protopteridae > Protopterus > Protopterus annectens. The sequence continues at coordinate 641,644,537 of NC_056736.1, forward strand.
AGATGAATTTATCAGCCACTATATTTGCTATATCTGCTGGCTGGGTATAGGACATGCCTTCTATAAGTAGTTCATATGTGTCCATCACACCATTTCAACACTTGCATGAGATGCCAATGACCACAGGACACAATGCATTGGCATGTGTCAGGAAGAATTTAAATATAAAGGACAATTTTCTCATCTTGAACTCAACTCCTTTTCCCATAGTTGATATACATTGTTCATGAATTGTGAATGAGCACAGTCTCATACACTTAAAAACAACTTGCCAAAATTTTTCTTGTGATCATTGTATCACAACTACACTGTCCCTTAAATATCTTTCCAGTATTTAAAAGATTCCAGGGTTTTTCAATCTGTGTATTAAAAGAACAGCACAATCATACCATATGGCTTGTATGGATGATGGATCTGGATACTTTTAAACTCTTGTGCCCCTTAGATCATGTACAGTATATGGTCTTTCTCAGTCTGTCATTCAGCATACCTTTCATATATTTTCAACCAGGTAGCCCTTCATCATACCCCGTTCAATCAATTAAACTATAAGGGATTAGTTTCTAATTTCTGATAATATTCTTCTGCTTTACAGATTCGCCACATTGTTTCTATTCAATCTCTTTTATCATTGCTGGTAATGAGTAAGGTACCAGGGTTTTGTATGCTAAGCAGTGGATGTGCTGTGGTTCTTTGGATGTGAAATAGTTGGACTAGTAGTGTGTTGATTCTGGAGTCATTGTCCTGCTGCTAGGACTACCTCCTGTTGTTGCTGCACTCTATATGTAAAAATGAGAAACTATTCTTGCGTACCTTTTCCACAGTTTATCTTTTTTTTTTTTGCACATGATTCACAACGTCTCTATTATCCTATTACACTAAATTGCCATTCACTTCCAAAGACCCATGCGAAGGACCACTATTTGCCACCTTGGCATCATATTTTTTGCATGATACTTGCACATAAGTAAAAAAAATGACCGCAGTAGAAAGAAATTATTATAGCAATAACCTACGCCTGGGTGTGGGTAATGCTGGATTTACCCACGGTTGGCGTGGCTTCACCCTCGGGACCAAACAAAGCCAACTGTGGGTAAATCCAGCATTACCTACACCCAGAAGTGGGTTATTGCTATTATACAATGACATTATTTAAGAAAAAAAATAATTACTTTTCTTAAATAATGGCATTGTATAATGCCTCCTTGCTGCCCTTCCGCAGCTGTCTGGTATTCCGCGGCAGTTCTGATGTACTGCGCATGCATATGCCTACGCAGTACATCAGAGCTGTGGGCAAAAGCAATGGAGAAAGCAAGATCTCTGTTGCTTTTTACTGTTTCACTATGTTAAATGGGTTTAACATAGCGAGACAGCTTTAAAAAAAGCAACTGAGAATCTCCGTTGCTTATTTTAAAGCTGTCTCTATGTTAAGTCCATTTAACATAGCAAGACAGTTTTGAAAAAAGCAACGGAGAAAGCAAGATCTCCGTTGCTTTTTACAAACTGTTTTGCTATGTTAAATGGGTTTAACATAGCGAGACAGCTTTAAAATAAGCATCGGAGATTTCTGTTGCTTATTTTAAAGCTGTCTTTATGTTAAACCCATTTAACATAGCGAGACAGGTTTAAAAAAAAAGCAACGGAGAAAGCAAGATCTCCGTTGCTTTTTACACAATGTGTCGCTATGTTAAAGGAGTTTAACATAGTGAGACAGCTTTAAAAAAAGCAACGGAGATCTCCGTTGCTTTTTTTAAACCTGTGTCGCTATGTTAAACTCCTTTAACATAGCAAGACAGTGTTTTAAAAAAGACTTATACTAATGGAAAAAGTCCGGGCGACCGGACCTTTTTCCATTAGTATAAGTTGATTTACAATGTGCACGCTGGCCAATCAGCGTGCACGTTTTGGAATATTAATGGGGCGTCATGGTATAATGATAAAGTTTGGATAAATCACCCCAATCTTCAGCTACTTCACTCTGTATTCAAACACTGTTGGCAGAAGCTGCTCTAATTTTTGAAGGGTCTGAACTGAAAAAATTGTTTTATGTTTTTTTTCTTCTGTTTTGCAGACTCTGCCAGGTTTCCACAGCAAAGAAAAAAATTGGTCCTTTAAAGAACTGGTTTCTAATTATATCAACAATATATGTCAAGGTTGCCAGGCTGCCTCCATTGTATCTAAATAAAATACCCTGTGTACTCTTGAAATGTTATTTTAGTTACTTGCAAACCAGTCTATCTTGCCAACTCACCCTTTATAAATGTGACACAGTCTATCTCCTCTTCCTTCTTCAAAATTCAAGTCACATATATATTCTTTCTCTGAGCTCTGTCATTTTTGTCAATTTAACAAAGAAAAAATGCAGGCCACAGAGACTACGACAGATAGTACAACCATTCAACAAGCAATATATACTAAACGATGCAAAAAAATAATGGATTAGCGCTTTCATTTATTAAGAATAAATTTCATCAAATAAAACACAGTGTTTGAATTCCATTTAAATAACAGAAAGTAGTAGATGACATGATCACATGATTGCCAAGCTCCAAGCAAAGCAACAAATTTAAAGTGATAAAACCACTTTTTTTAAAAGAGTTAAAATAAAGGTAAAAATGTAAAACTGAAACAAATTACCTCTTCAGCGCCTTCTTTTTTAATAATTGCAACTTCAATTAAATGCTTGTAACCGGCCAGGACTTAATGATTTTATTTCTATTTCATATTTATTAATGTGTAACTTATGTATGAGGTCATGTGGCAACTGCACAGTGACTTGCAGTACTTAGCACATAGATGATAATGAGGTCCTTGGTGGAAAATGTCTCATCCACAGGTTCATCCTTATGATACCTTCTGGTGGCATAGTGGGATAAAGCCTTGACTATGGTTCAGTTAACCTAGGTTCAATTAGCAGCCCAGATGACTGACAGAGCATCAGGGAGAGACAGACGTGCCTGTCCCGAGTGGATGGTTGGGCATTCATCTATGATGCTCCTTAGGGGAAGTGTGGTTAAAAGAGGGGAGCTGTCCTCAGATGTAATCAGTGATCATAACAGACAGGGCAGGGAGTGGGTAGGCCATATAAAGAAACTCCCTGGACTGATGCAAAGATTACCAACCCCACAGGATGCCTGTAGGATCCATGACTGGCCCCAGCAATACTACAGTAAGTCGGGGGGGGGGGTAGAAAATAAGCTGGGGGGTTAAATGATATCCCAAAGGGGACCAAAAAAAAGTATGATACATTATGACTGCTGTCCAATTTGCCTCTGTTACAGGTATGGTCCATAGCCTTGGGAGGGTCTGGATTCAAGGCAGACATGCATATGGTGTCCCATCACAGAGGACACAAGACTAATGCAGATGAAGCATCAGTGTCGCATGCTGGCACACAGCCTTACACCCATGGTCACTGGTGATGTTTGCTGGGATCCACTCATGAGATGCCTCTTCAGTGTACTCCAGCAAGGTCCTGTTATTCTACTTCATTGCTGTCAAGGTGCAGATCCAGTCCTGACATCTGGAACTGCTGTAGTATGCATGAGGCTGATGCTTGTGAAACACCAACCATGTCCTCTGATAGCTGTTGAAAAGTACCTGCAGCAAGGATGGTCAATGGTAAACATACCTTAGTGTCCACAGGGATAGGAATGTGTGGAAAAATACTGAAGTCAACATATTTTGTATTCTGTATTTAAAGGGTTAAGCAGAAAAATGTTCACTGCGTGCAAACTGAAATGTTCTGGAAAATGTTGATCACTGAGGAATGCAGGAGTTAATCTTAAACTGCTGATAAAGTTAATGGTGCAAGAATAACTGTGGTACTGGCTGGTAAAAACAAGTAATCAAACTATCAATTTTAATGAATGTTCTGTGTGCTACGTGTATGTACGTGCAGGAGGGTCTATATAAGGAGAACTCAAAGTACAAGTAACCAGACTGCTGGCATATTACTATCATGTAGCAGATCTCCATGCATGTAAAATAAAGCTGTTTTACTTGCTTACAAGAACTTGGTGTGATTCTTCCAGAATATGTTAGAAGAGTAAAATCTTTCGACATAACTGGCGTAGCGATGGGCGGCCCCTGTGAATCGAACAAAGAGAGGCTGAAAACCTGCGCAGGTGGAGAGAGATCAGGCTCTCCTCGAATGAAAGACCTCCAACTGAAACAGGTTGAAATTAGAGGCCAGTCACTCTTTCCAGATTCAATCCGTGAGGTGGCAGCGAAACAGGGCGGAGGAATCACAAAGGTAAGCAAAAAGAAAAGCTATCTTTTTGTTGTTTCTGATTGGAATTTTTGTCTAAATTTTAAGGGACTAGTCAAGGGAGAAATTTAATTTTCTCAAAGTATAAGGAGTATATGTGAATAGATTCCATATACAAGAGATCTCAGGAACAGGAATAGTTTCTCGTAAGAGAAATGGGAACAGGAACCAGTTGCAAAGGCTGACAAAACTGAAGATGAAAAGTTTATGTTTGATTTACACCCAAAGAATGTAAAGTATTTAGATAAATGGAAAAAGGAACATGGGTTTAGTGGATGTTTAAATAAGTCAGAATGTCAAAATCTAGTAAGATTACTGCACAAGCAAGCAGGAAATAAGACAAGGAAGCAAAAGAAGGTAGGGATTCCCCAGGCACAGAAATGGCTGGAGGAAGCAAATAAAAGACATAAGGAACAAAATTTGAAAAAGGGTGTGGTAATTCAAGTGAAAGAGATGTGTACTTTGTTCAAAGGAAGATAATGAAACTTCCATAGTCAGTCGTAGTCACCAGAATCCCTTGGCCCCTCCCATCCAGTATCCAGACCCTGCACAGGTTATTGAGGTGCCCCGACCAGGACCCACCGCCAATACCAGGCTTGGTGAGTGTCCCCCATGCCACGTATTATATTACAGAGAGCCTGCCAACACTCTTGACTTACGCATGGCGGAAGTATTAGGAGAGAAGGGACTGGAAAATTAAGGAGAAGGTAGATCAGGAAGGAGAGGAATACCCACTGATAGAAGTGGCAAATCCTCAAGCAGGCGCCAGAAGGCGAGGGTCCTACCATATTGGTCTACCGACCGTGGACCCGTGATGATATCCTAAAAGCGGTAGAGGGATTCCCCATCCAAAAGTAGATATCGTAAATTCATTACAGGCGTGGGGGCATGAGAATGAGTTATAGATTAAGCAGCTGTAGAATTTGAACAAGTAATAAGGCAAATCCTAGGACCTGATTGGCACCTTATTTGCGGAACTTGGGACCCCCTGCTACCAGAGGAAGGGAGCCTTGCCGTTTAACTCCAGTGTGTAGAACCAGAATAAAGACTCTCCTAGATAAAATAGAAGAACATTGGAAGCCCAAAGCAGATTGGACTTGCATTAATCAATGCGTTCAATCAGATGGCGAAACCGTAGACAATTATCTACTTCGTCTCACACAATGTTTTGATGCTCATAGTGGGTTGATTAAGGCAGAAAATCAGGCAAATGACTAGCCCTATGAACAGCAACTGAAAAATGCATTCCTAAAGGGCTGCAAGACAGCCATTGGTAACTTTATACAAAAGCATATGATCACACACAGGACAGGACAGCCGTCTACAGCCCCTTATGGATTATGCTAGACATGCTGAGAAATACCTGAAGGAAAAAAAAGATAAAAAAGCCCAGACTTTTACAGTTAGTGAAGATGGAACTTTAATGTTAGTTCAAGGTTCCGCATCGCGGAAGAGGGGCAGGGGAAGAGGGGACGAGGGCGGGAGGCATAAGTCATTCTGAGGATTTCGAGGGTAGGCAAAAGAGGGGAGTGTTTTAAGTGCGGTAAGAAAGGACATTTAGCCAGAGATTGCAGAGGACCCGGAGAAACCGATGGTTGCTTCGGTGGTACCGCATGACTATATGACGGTCAAAAGGCGTAGATGGAGGGTATGAGGAAGAAGAAGAAAGTGAGAATGGGAAGTAGGTACAAGTGAAGGCGATGGGTGGGGACAGGAAATGGCAGAAAATGAGAAATATCAAATGGTAAATCTAACAGCACTAGCATCAGCTATGCAATTGGAATCCCAACCAGTGATCACATTGCAAGTTGAGGGCGAGACATAGAATTTCTTTGTGACTCAGGGGCTTCTCGAGCGTTAGTCAGAAGTACTGCCATATCATCCGATGTTACCTCGGATGAATATGTGCTTGTAAAAGCAGCAAATGGTCGTATTTACAAAGAGCCATTGTCCAAACCTCTGTGGTTTACCGACCCAGAGATCGAACCAAACCATACGGTTCGAGTAATAATTTCAGAAATCTGCCCAGTACATTTTACTAGGAAGAGATTTAATGCAAGTGTTCGGTATAGCAGCCGTCCCAACCTCCACGGGGATGGTGGCAAGGAGAATAGAACTGAATAGTGCAATGCTATTAGAGGGGCAGGGAGATCTACATTACTGGTATAGTAATGATTTGATAGAGACAGGCCCCAGAGTGTAGTGACGGCTCTTACAAATTTGGCATTAAGCAAATACGGCATAACAAATCCGAAGGTGTCAGATCCATTACATTGCACAATGTATTACAGAAGATGTGCGGACCTGATTTAGAATCTGAAAAGAAATTTCTTAGTTTTAAAGTCACCAAACTAGTATTGCATAGCCTTTTTGGGACACACTAGGTAATTCTGCAGTCACATGTAGCCTTACAAGGGATATGCAGCTGCTGTATAAGAATGAATTAACCACACATATTTCAGTCACGGAGGGTGAAGGAATGTCATGGTACCTCGTGGGTAAGAAAATAACTGAATGGGTAGGATGGACACCAGAACAGTTGGCAGGTAAGGGCATTCAGGTTCAAAACTTAACTGGGTTACACAAGCCAGACCGACCGTGCACCTCAGGAAGACAAACCGATACAATCCCTGGGACATTATGACTATGTCTCCTTACCCCATGGAAGAATCTCAATTGCAGATGATTCCAAACTCATTATGGTCGAGGGTCAGCGCGATATCGGACTGATTAGAACGGCAGGACAGGTAAAGATTACACCCAAGTCAGAATTTAGACCTCATAAGCGGCAGTATCCCTTGAGCAGAAAGGCAGAGGAGGGCATTTTACCGGTAATCACAGCACTTTTGAAAGCTGGAGTATTAATTCTGTGCACAGACTCACCGTGTATCGCCCTTATTTCCAGTAAAAACCGGATGGGACATGGAGGATGGTACAAGACTTACAGGCAATAAATGCGCGGTGGTACCTCGGGCCCCCATAGTCCCGGATCCGTCTATTCTGCTGAGCGATATCCTTCCAACGGATAACTACTTTTCTGTAATTGATATCAGTAATGCCTTTTCTCTATTCCCTTGCAGGAAGATAGTAGATTTTGGTTTGCATTTACGTTCATGGGCAAGCGTTATACCTATACCAGGTTACCGCAGGATACTGCGAAGTCCGACCATCTTCTCACAAGAGATGTCCACCAATTTGGCTCAGTTCCAACCAGCCCAAGGGTGCCACCTACTGCTGTCGTGGATGATATCCTCCTGGCCGCGACTACGGAAGAACTCTGTAAGTCCGAGACTATTCGACTACTACACTTTCTGGCACGAAGGACATAAGGTAAATAAGTCTAAGTTACAATTTTGTAAATTAGAAGTCGTTACCTGGGTTATACTATCTCTGGGAAGGGCAGGCGATTAGATGACAGCAGAAAGAATGCTATTTTACAAGCCCCCATGCCAACTACAAAAAAAGAAATGATGTCCTTTTAGGCATTACGAACTTCTGTCGTAGTTGGATTCCCAACTACGAAGAAGTGCACCAGCTATCAGACTTAATTTTTGCAATACCGATGGCGGCAAAGATTTGCTGCACTGGACAGACAAGGCAGTACAGGCATTTACTAGGATCAAGCAACTGATAGCTGGGTCAGCAACATTGGGGTTTCAGATTACAGTTAGACCTTTATACAGACTGTAGATTGCAAGCAGGGATTTATGACATCTGTTTTAATGCAAATGTATGGAGATAAGTTAAGACCATTGGCATTTTACTCTAGCAAATTAGACTCAGTAGCACGAGCATTACCACACTGTGTGCAAGCAGTAATTGCAGCTGCTTTGGCGGTACAAGCGTCTGCCACGTTGGTATTGTTCCATGATCTTACGTTAAAGTCCCGCACTCTGTAGCAGTCATCCTTCTGCAGGACAAGTTAACATTTCTGTCACCTAGCAGACATTTATCTTGTATGACTACGCTGTTATCGCAGCCACACATGACAATTGAGAGATGCACTACCTTAAATCCAGCGACATTGCTACCTGTTGCTGAAGGCGGTATTCGCATGTATGCTTAGATCTCATACATTCTAAAGTTCTACCAAGACGGATCTTAAAGATCAACCCTTACTACATGCGGACTGGACACTGTTTGTAGATGGGTCAACGCATAAAACAGAAACAGGCACCACGCAGGTAGGGTATGCAGTTACTACTGCAACTCAGATAATAGAGGCAAGACCACTCCCGGGAACTTATCCGCTCAAGCAGCGGAACTGATTGCTGTGACAAGGGCATGTCTCCTTTCAGAGGACAGGAATGTCACTATCTATATGGACAGTCAATATGCCTTCTCTACGGTGCATGTGTTTGCTCAGCAACGGAAAAATAGGGGATGGTTACAACCTCGGGAAAGACATTATGCAAAGACCTAATCCTTGAATTACTACAAGCCGTCCAACGGCCACAGGGTTTAGCCATCTGTAAATGCGCTGCTCATACCCGTGCTAGGGCCCCGGTATCACTTGGTAATGCACTAGCAGACAAAGCAGCCAAAGAGGCAGCTATGTCCAGTACCTTTTCACTTGAAACCACACCTACAGAATTACAACCAACAGATAAATTTGATTTGCAAACCTTACAAGTCATGCAGGAACTTAGCACAGTACAGGAAAAACAACGCTGGACTAGGTATGGTGTTAGGCAGAACAAAGGAATCTATGTGGGACGGATAATAAATATGTTTTGCCTACTAATCTTTTAGGTATGCAGCACTAGTTGTGCATGGCCCTTCCATCTGGGCCCTGCAGCTATGGTTAGAATTCTCCACGTTACCTTTTGGAGCAGGGGTTTCCTTGCATATGCAAAACGTTTTGTCTATCCTGCATAGTATGTGCTAAATACCACGGGGAGGAGGGTCAGAGTTGCTCGGCATCATTTCCAACACCCCCTATCCTTTTCATACAATATGTATGGACTTCATCGAATTGACCCGGCACAACTAAAGAAGTTTGTGTTAGTAATAGTAGATGCATTTACTAAGTGGGTTGAGGCTTTTCGGTGACACATCCGGATGCTCAATCAGTGGCTAAAATTTTGGTCAATCACATCGTCCGCACTTTGGACTTCCTACACGCATCTACTCTGACAACGGCACGCATTTTGTCAATCAGATCATACAGAAACTGTCTACAGTTTTCCAAATTGAATTGAAACACCATTGTGCCTACCACCCACAGTCAGCAGGGTTGGTGGAGCGCCATAACGGCATTCTAAAAGGCAAGTTGAGAAAACTCATGGCGAGACACATCAGTCTTGGATTACCTGTCTACCTCTAGCCCTCCTTTCCATGCGCACAACTCCCACCTCAAAAGGAGTCACCCCATTTGAGTTGTTGTATGGGAGACCTTATTACGTCCCGCAGTGGCAAAACTTGTTGCCTGCGGGCGTGAGGGGTGAGGAGATAGCTGAGTACATAAGGAAAATGCTGACCAATACTAACAGCTGTTTAACGAATGATTGTTTTCAGGTTCAAGAACCACGACAAGATCGGAAATCAGACCCGGCGAGTGGGTCTGGATCAAAATAATAAAAGCCAAGAGGTGGGCATCCCCAAATGGGAGGCCCCTACCAGGTGCTAATCGCAACTCCAACAGCAGTTCGGATTAAAGAAAGGTCCTCATGGATCCACCTAACGCACTGCAAAATCATAAAACATTTTAAGTTAGACTTGAGTTCCCTGAGGAACAAACAGACAGCAGCAATCATGAAGGACAATAATGAGAATAAGAAAATGGTTCTATTGCAATGTTTTATTGTTTATAACTATTGTGATTGTAATATTTCTGTTTTGGACATTTCTGTCTTTTAATGAAGCTAGCCATTCAAAAAGAGACAAACACACCAGCTGGCATCCAAACTTTAATACATATCAAGCGATTAAATATGCATATGCATCCTCAATGAATGTCTCAAATTGTTGGGTATGTACTGCAATACCTACTGTACACAGTGGCTTAATGTTAGGGACAGCCCCTCTGGGAATAAATGATACTTGGAATAATTTGTTGTTTGAAACCACAGAAGTACCACTGAGAGACAAGGTGGCGCTGCCACTTCTGGGCCAAAATGGAACAGTGTGTTTTCAAAAGATTGGGAAAGTTAAGGTGGGGCTGAGCCAATGTAATTTGACAATAGTTCATAATTGTACCCTAGAAGGGCAGTGTGAGACCAAGTTTGGAGCTATAAAAAAAAGACATCAATGTAAATGATATTAGTTTTTTTGAAAAAATGCTTTCTGTATATGGCCTGTTATTTAAGGGCTAAAGCCAAATGGGAGTTATGAATTTGCAACCAATATTACCATCAAAACAAATGATTGTTATTTTATTTGTGGTAGGAAAGCATATAAATGGTTACCATATGGCTGGTCAGGAAGTTGTTTTTGGGATATCTGATACCAGCTATCAGGCACGCAAATCGTTGCCTCAAGGTAAAATCTGAAATGCACGTTCTCTTAATAAACCTATTAATCCCGTTGGTAACATTGATGCGTCATGGATTTATCACCATGACTTGGCACCGTCAGCAGCAAAGGACTCTCACATATGGACCTAGGCGATGATGTAATTGCTTGGGCTGGTATTTTGCCAGCATATGGGACAGTAAAATCCATCTGGGAACTGAGAAAACTGTCAAAACTGTTAGAGACTCTGAGTAATGCGACATTTTCAGCGCTAGAATTGGTGACGGACGACTTAGCGGCGATGAGAACAGTAGTGTTGCAGAACCGCATGGCGCTCGATTTCACCCTAAGCGGCGAAAGGAGGTACTTGCGCCTGATACCAGGAGTGCTGCTCGTTCATCCCTGACAACGAGCACGCGATTCAGAGCCATCTTGAAATAATTCAACAAGTTTCTGAACTGACTAAACCTGGTCCAAACCCCTTGACTGACTTTTTCCAAAATCTGTTTGGAAACTGGGGTTCTGTGTTGATGAACATTTTAATTGCTGTATGTGTTGGTGCAATCATATTTTTGCTGCTTGGCTGCTGTTGCATACCATGTATCAAAATGATAATATCGAAGGTTATCTCTGCCAATGCTACAAAAGCATATTTCTCTGATTATGAGAAGGTATACAACGTATCTGGGATTGTGTAAAATAAACAGTATACAAAATGTTGTAAGGGGAAATGTGGAAAAATACTGAAGTCAACATATTTTGTATTCTGTATTTAAAGGGTTAAGCAGAAAAATGTTCACTGCGTGCAAACTGAAATGTTCTGGAAAATGTTGATCACTGAGGAATGCAGGAGTTAATCTTAAACTGCTGATAAAGTTAATGGTGCAAGAATAACTGTGGTACTGGCTGGTAAAAACAAGTAATCAAACTATCAATTTTAATGAATGTTCTGTGTGCTACGTGTATGTACGTGCAGGAGGGTCTATATAAGGAGAACTCAAAGTACAAGTAACCAGACTGCTGGCATATTACTATCATGTAGCAGATCTCCATGCATGTAAAATAAAGCTGTTTTACTTGCTTACAAGAACTTGGTGTGATTCTTCCAGAATATGTTAGAAGAGTAAAATCTTTCGACAGAATGTCATGCATCCCACAAAATGTGAGGCTGGCATACATCGGTTTCTGCACGGTGTCTTTGTCCAGATGATAGAGATCGACTATGTTTACATTGTGCAGGTCACTGTACATTGGCTTCAGGTGGACCCAGGTGCAACACCAAGGTTGATGATGTGCACCACTGTGGATACTGACTGTGAGGATGGTCCATAACAGATGTTGTTATGTTAATACAGATGCTATTCCTAGTATTTTAGCATGGTTGGTTTCTATGTTCTCTGGTAAATGCTGGTGTACAAACTGTCTAAACGGGCTCACAGAGCTATTTTTATACATTTCTGAATCACACTGTCATGATTTTAGCCCTCATTTGCATTTGTAGTTACTCTAATTTCAATAAAGTTGCTCACTGCATCTTATTATATGGCCATTTTTTGCTCACTTTTCTCTCCCCTTACTTTTATCCGACAGCCATCACAGTGCCTCTTGCCCATTGCTTAGGCTAATGGCCATTCCATTGAACCCAGCATTAATACCGATTTTTAAACTGGAGCCAGCAAAGAGCCAACGGGCATCCTGGGAGTCATGGTATCTATCCTAAGATAACCTTAGTTGCTACCTCAGAGTATGCACTGACAACCTCAGTGGGGTTGTACAGTCAGTTGACTGTGCCAATCCAATCCCTACTTCCACAAGGGACTGATGTTAGCATGCTGTCTCACCCCCAGCTGTAGCACATTGTGACTGGCTTCCCAGCCTCTGACAGGAAGCTTCAATTGCTTTGTGTGCCCATGCACATTCCTCCCTCCCTTGCCCCTAGAATGGGCATCCCCATTCCCCCTGCCACTCTTTCCATAGCTCGAGATGCTTATTGAACTTGGGTCAGCTGGACTGAAGTCAGGGCTTTATCCCTTTATACCACCTTATTACATGGTCATTTACGTATAATGCTGCTTGTGCTATTTTCCTAGGCAGTGCTGTCATGCTAAATATGTCTCTAATTGTTTCTGAATCCCAGGGATAACGTCCCAGTGGAAGGTGCTCATTCCGAAAAAGTATATCTTCTGTGACTATGAAGAAGTCATATAAACATAATAGGACTTCAACTCACTCTCAACACATGGACTGCTCTCAGACTAACCATATCAACAATCATTTAACAATACTCATGTAAGTGCCCTTTGCTTTCACATGCAGCCCACATGTTCCCCAAGGCAGACAAAGACGCACACACTCAAAACGACAGACACCTTCTTTGTACACCTCAAATGTTTGCAATAAAAGTAAAAGAAATAATGGCTACAATAATGTATTTTAACTTGCTGCTTTCAGACACCTAGACCACTCACCTGACAAGGCATATTAATTATCTTTTAACCGTGAGCATGTAACTACCCTTTGTTCTCAAACTAAGCTCTGCAACCATAGCTACTTTCTATGTTCACTTTTGCTGACTGATTATGAAGAAAGCAAAAGAAATAACAATACCACTGTAATAAATAAAAAAAAATGAAATAAGCAAGTCTATTAACCTACCTACGTCTTAAAACTTCACCTTTGAAAAACCCAAATGACCCTAATGGTTACAACCGACTGCTTCCCTTAAATATGAGTGCACTGTGTTTGCTACTATGCCGCAGACATTTACAGACTGCTCATCATTAAAAGAGGAATATGTAACTAAAAAAAAAAAAAAAAAAAACATATCTGTCAATGATCTACATTCCAGTGATTATAAAACACTATTGGTATATAGCTGCTTAAAGAATGTGCTATTAATTGCTTGGAAACAAAAGTTCACAGAATATATATATGTATATATATAAATACACACACACACACACACACACACACACACACACACACACACACAAACACACACATATATACACACACATATATATATATATATATATATATATATACATATATGGTTCTACCTGACTTCGACAGCGCAGAAGACCGACATCGAATCGGAGCTCCAGAAGATCGAAAGTGAAGAAGACCGGCCTTAATCGCGAGTGGCAGAACATCGACAATGCAGAAGACCGACGACGGATGACAACACCAACGCCGAGGATGCCGACAAGGGGAAAGGCTGTGTGAGTATGCGGTAGTGACGGACGTTAAGGTTCGAGGCAGGTAAGTGTGGAGATTGACGGTCTGTGGGGATAGGGGTGGGTTAAGTGAGTTAGGGTTAGGAAGCGACAGGGGTGGGTCAAGTGAGTTAGCGTTAGGGGGCGTGAGGGATGTGGTAAGTGAGTTAGGGTTAGGAGGCGATAGGGGTGGGTTAAGTGAGTTAGGGTTAGGGAGCGATAAGGCGGGTTAAGTGAGTTAGGGTTAGGGGCCGGGTAGGTAAGTGTGATAGTGGCCGGACCTTAGGGTTAGGGTAAGGTTTAGTGTGGGCTTGTAAGGATTTTGGTGTGCTTGTGTTGTGTGTGTGGTTTGTGGAATGGGGATGTGTTTTGTTTTTAATAATTGTTATTGTGGTGTGTGCAGTGTATGGGGTTTCGTGTTTGTGTACCGTCGGTTATTTCGTTGTCGGTTATGTGTGGTTTCGTGTTTATGGACTGTCGAATATGTGGTGTCGGTGATGTGGTTGTCGGTGTTGTGTGGTTTCGGCTATGTCAGGTAGAACCACATATATACATATATATATATATATATATATATACATATATATATATATATATATATATATATATATATATATATATATATATACATATCTATAAGTACCTGATTAGTACCTGTTACTTCCAACCTTTATGCAGTGCACTTGATAAGGTAGAGTGGGAATGTTCAAGCACATAACATGCAATGGAAAACTGGAATGAGGCAGAACTCCACAAACAATAGTGTTCACATACAGTATGTTTCTTTCAGTGCACCAAAATTCAAACCATATGTTATAGCAATACAGCTGACTACATAAATATACATTGAGCTGAAATGTCAGTGCAGCAGAACATACTGAATATAATGTAAATGGGAAGTAAAGCCTTAGCAGGAACCCAGTAGCAGACTTGCTTTAAATTTGACTTAATCAGGTAGCGCATTCTTAAGGGGTTTAAAACACTGAACTAATTTAGGTGATATGCATTTTCTAAATGTCTGATATAACACAGGAACCACCAGCAGCTGCAACATTAACTGCATGCATTTACAATCATCTTTTCCTTTAATTTAAAAGTTGGAGTCATTGAACAGCAGAAGTATAAACTTATACTTCTGTACTTTTGTCCCCCCCCCAAAAAAAAAAAAAATAGACTCAGGAAACTCCATTGTCCCATTCTGACTTTGCCCATGTAACATCTACAGATATTCTGAATGAACTTAGCTACAGTCATGAGTAACATTAGTTAAGTGCGATAACCAACGACAGTGAGACTCGGGATCATATTAGCATATGGAGGATGGACGACTCAGGTTATTCTTTTCCCTACCTCAGCCATGGCAACAGTCAGCAAACAAACAAGCAATGAGGGCTCTTTATTGTCTGTTACCTCTCGCAGCCTAATGAATGATCAGTACATCTTTATTTTACTTTTAATAGTTATAGTGGAGAAGATGACAGCAGACATAACAGCCTGAATATTTACAGTGTTATAGAATTCTTGCTGGGTTGTTTTAAGAATGTAACTTTGCAATGTTTTTTCTTCTTTTACTGAAGCACAACAGCTGCAGCTCCCACATATGCCCTCTACAACTGCTGGAGCCAGTGTGAACCGTGGCTGAAAAGCAGTGGGAATTACTTATGGGCATTGAGCAGCAAACAATATTTAATATTTATATATATATATATATATATATATATATATATATATATATATGTATATATATATATATATATATATATATATATAGGTCCACTTTTAAATGTCGAAATTCCGAAATCTTGATTTAAAAAAAAATGTACCCAAAAAGTACAGTTTTGTACCTACCATAAATGTAGATGTTCGAGGATTCCATTGCTGCAGTCCTGACTATTGGGTATAGTCCGCGTCCCGTCGGCCCGAATACCAGAGTATAAGGCTGACGTCGGTCAGGCGCATTAGACTGGCGTCAGTGCGTCAGGGTACTAATCGCATGACCCGGCGTCATATCCTCAGTCTTTTCTTGCCCCAGATGTCAGAAGACCCTAAAAGACATGTCCCAAAACAACCTGCACCAAAACATGCACAATATATACAACAATATATACAGAAATATAAGCATGTAAAGTCACCTACACAACCACCCCTAAATACAGAGGGGAAGGAGGGAGGGTAAATTGGACTGCAGCAATGGAATCCTCGAACATCTACATTTATGGTAGGTACAAAACTGTACTATGTTCTTCGTCTTCCATTGCTGCAGTCCTGACTATTGGGTAGAATCCCAAAGCAGAGGTAAGGGAGGCTGGCAAATTATAAAGTAGTAGGAGCTGACAACATGCCTTGTAAAACAGCTGTGGCAAAACCAGCCCTAGACTTAGAGTAGATAGGAAGGTGATAATGCTTAGAGAAAGTATGCACTGAACTCCAAGTAGCTGCCTCCAGAATATCCTTAGTTGCCACCCCCCTTAGAAATGCTGTTGAAGTGGCAGTAGCCCTAGTGGAATGAGGCCTAATCCCAGCTGGAATCTCCTTGCCATGATGGGAATAACAAAATGCAATGCAAAAGCCAATCCACCTAGAAATAGTTTGTTTTGACACAGGCTTGCCCTGAGAACTCAAAGCAAAAGAAACAAACAACTGCTGAGACTGCCTAAAATCCTTAGTCCTGCTTAAATAATAACGCAATTGCCTGTGTACATCTAAAGTGTGCAAAATCTTTTCCCCTTTATTTTGAGGATCTGCAAAAAATGTAGGTAAATGAATAGTTTGGTTCAAAGCCGCACTAGAAACCACCTTAGGCATAAAAGAAGGATTAGTACGTAATGATACCCTATCCTTATGGAAAATCAAAAAAGGCTCTACTGCCATAAGGGCCTGCAACTCAGATACCCTTCTTGCAGAAGTAATAGCCAACAGAAAAGCAGTCTTCCATGACAAATATTTCAATTCAGCAGTAGCTGCAGGCTCAAAAGGTTGTAGAGTAAGTTTTTCCAACACAAAATTGAGATCCCAAGCAGGAGTAGGAGCTCTCGTGGGGTCTTATATTCTTTGCCCCTCTAAGAAACTGCTTGAACAAAGGATGCGAAAACAAAGGTGGGTCACAATCATAGTGAGCTGAAATTGCTGCAGCATGAATCTTTATGGAAGAGAAGGACAAACCTTTGTCCAATAATTCAGTAAGATATTGAAGAGCCACACTCAAATTAGGCTCTGAAATCTCCAAATTCTTTGCTGTACTCCAAAACAAAAATCTCTTCCATTTTTCTGCGTACACTCTCCTTGTACTAGGTCTTCTAGCTTCCATAATCACATTTAAAACTTGTTGAGGAAGTTGAGACCTGCTGTGTTTCAACACAGAATATGCCAGGCTGTTAGATGTAGAGAGTGAAGCTTGACATTGAGCAGATGACCGTCCTTCTGAGATAACAGATGAGGAATCAAAGGTAAAGGCCATGGAGGCTTCTTTACTAGACTCCGTAGTAGTGGGTACCAGTGTTGCCGAGGCCAATCTGGAGCTATCAAAATCATCCTTGGCCTGTCTTGTCTGACCTTCAATAGTACCTTTGGAAGAAGAGGTAGAGGTGGAAAGGCATACACATGAAGGTTTTTCCAACTGAAAGACAGAGCATCCACTTTCCAAGCTGTGTGATGAAACCCCTTTGTGCAATACTTTGGCAGCTGGTGGTTTAGTGGAGAAGCGAACAGATCTATGTCTGGAGTTCCCCATGACACTGTCAGTTTCTGAAATACATGAAGATCCAGTTTCCACTCGTGGGGATCCATGATTTGTCTGCTTAACACATCTGCTAAGGAGTTCTGTGCTCCTGGCAGAAACCTTGCCTGAAGAGTTAGTTGCAAGCTTGCGCAGTCTCCCATAAAATCATTGCTTGCCTGCATAGAGGATAAGAATGTGTTCCCCCTTGCTTGTTGATGTACCACATGACAGTTGTGTTGTCTGTTAGAATCAACACCTGCCCTGGAAGAAGTAACTCCTTGAAAGCCATTAATGCAAACTGGACTGCTAACATCTCCTTCATGTTGATATGTAGATGCTGTAGTCTGGCAGGCCACTTGTCTTGTATCCACTTTCCATTTAGATGAGCTCCCCAAGCAATATCCGAGGCATCTGTCGTTAAAATCTGACTTGCCTCTGGCCGGGTCACAGAGAGTCCCTTGTTTAGGTGACATTCCTGAGCCCACCACAAGAATTCCTTTTGTAGGCAAGGTATTATTTGAATGACAGTGTCCAAATCCTGGCAGTGCTGTGTCCATACATTTTTGAGATACCATTGTAGCTTCCTCATATGCAGTTTGGCATTGGGAAGCACCAGAATACAAGATGCCATGAACCCTAATGCTTGAAGGACTGTCCTTGCAGTCAGCACGGACTGATGAGATAGTTGATGGAAGTAAAGTGACAGACTCTTTTGTTTGTCCGGGGTTAAAAGGCCATCTGGGCTGCTGTATTCAGTCTCACACCCAGAAAGCACATGTCTTGAGAGGGTACTAGACTGGACTTTATTTCGTTCACAGAATACCCTAGGCATCTTAGCACTGCTATAACATATTCCAGATGCTGTAGAAGGTCTTCCTTTTCTTGAGCCAGAATCAGGCAGTCGTCCAAGTAAGGATAGATTTGAATCCCTTGTAGCCTGAAGTAAGCTATCACTGGAGCCAGAACCTTTGTGAATACTCTGGGTGCAGTAGATAAGCCAAAGGGCAATGCAGAGAACTGATAATGAGAATTTCCAGCTCGAAACCGCAGATACTTCCTGCAACTTAGCCTTATAGGCACATGAAGGTAAGCTTCCTTGAGATCTAAAGTTACCATCCAGTGATCCTTGCCCAGCAGAGGTAAAAGCTGTTGTAACGTCAACATCTTGAACTTGGGAATGTCCAAAAACGTGTTGAGGAGAGATAAATCCAAAATTGGTCTCCACGTGTTCCCCTTCTTTGGTACAAGGAACAGGCGAGAATAAAATCCTAGGCCCCTTTCTGATACAGGGACTGGCTGAATGGCCCCTATGTGAAGTAACTGTAAAACTTGCTTGTGAGCCTCTTTTCTTTGCAGAGGAGGAACGTCTGGCATGCCTTTGAAAGGGGGCATTGTATGGAAATAAAATCTGTAACCGTGGTGAATGATATCCAACACCCATTTGTCTTGAGTAATTAAATCCCAATTTTCTTTGAAAAGAGACAGTCTTCCTCCCAAAGGAGCTGCCAAACGTGAATCTGCTGGTAGCTGAAGAAACAGGTCATTGGGCCTGTTTACGAAAGGACTGACCCCTGCCTTCACCAGAAGTCTGAGCAGGTGAACTCCTGTTCTAGGCCTAAAAGAGCCTTGAGCCCTGCCCCTACCACGTCTAGACCTACCCCTAGACTGAGAATCATAAGCAGGATATGTCCACCCCTTAGCAGGCCAATTTCTACTAAACTTGGTGGCTGCACCTGCAAAAAATCTTTAACAGTTTGCATAGACTTAGCTTTGTCCTCCATTTTCTTCAAAACTGCTTCCACAGGCGAACCAAACAACACATCAGACTGTAAAGGAGCATCCAAAATCCTTGTCTTAACATGCTCAGCTAAATTCTGATCCTTCAACCAGGCATGCCTGCGAAGAACAGAACTGGTAGCAGCCACCCTCGAGGAGGCCTGTACAGCATCAAAACCACATTGCAAAGAATGCTTACCCACTTGTTCAGACACATGAACCAAATCCAGCAACTCTTTACACTCAATACCTTCCGCCAAAGCATCCACCTTAGATTTCAATTGTGAAAGGAGATAATTTTGATATTTTAGCATGTGAAACTGACAATTTAAAGCTCTCATGGCTAGAGTGGAAGAAGTATACACTTTCTTTCCCCACCTATCCAAAGCCCTTGCCTCTTTATCAGTGGGAACAGGATTTTTAACCACAGAAGCCTTTACACCCTTAGGCCCTTGAGAAATAGTTTCTGGGTCGCCCTAGGACTCTTAAACAAAAATTTATGAGCTTCGGGCACCCTATAATACCTATCAGGCTTAACAGGAGCAGGAGGCAAAGAGTCAGGGTTCAGGGAAGCCTCTGCGAAAACATCTTCCACCACATTCAACACAGGAGGAATGGCTAAAGGCCTATGCTGGGGTAAAAACAAGAACTCCCTTAGCCTTTTCCTGGAGTCAGAGTAATCCTGGCCTTCCCATTTAAAGTGCTCCCTCATGGAATGCAAAGTCTCTGAAAATGAGAAATCCTCAGGTGGAGACGCTGTAGGAGTGGAATCATCCACATCAGAATCAGAATAAGTAGGATACTCCTGCAAATCTTCCACAGAAGATTCTGAAGCCTCTGAACACTGTTCAAAACTATCAAACACCGGTTCCACCCTAGGCCTCTTATCAGGCGGGGGCATAGAACCCCTAATCATAGTAATCAAATCTTCTGCCATTTTAAGCATATGTTTCTTAGGTACAGAACCCGAAATGCTAGGAGAAGCCCCCACTGAAACTGAAGCAGGTCTACCTCTCAAAGAAGTTTTGGCAACAGAAGGAGAGGCCCTAACTACCTTGGGAAGAGAGGGAAGAACAGTCACCTGAGAAGCCCCCTCAGCCTGGCCTACCTCCTGAGAAGGCACATCCTGCAAGAGTATAGTTTCTGCCTGGGACTCCATGGAAACTCCTGGCAAAACCTCCGGCTCCACTGAGCCTTCTAAAGAACCGACGTCCGGGACTGCCGGTTCCTCAACCCTAGGCTTCGCTGTTTTATCCTTGCGCTTCTTGGAGGAAGCGGCGGAGCATCCGACGGCATTTTATAATTGCAACGCTTCCCAAACACTAACCTGGCACAGTCCAACCTCCTCTTAATAGTGCGTTTGTTAAACCTAGCACAAGAGCGGCAACCAACAACGTCGTGCTCAGGCCCTAAGCAAGGTATACACAAGGTATGGTAATCCCTATGCGGTATCTGTTTCCCACAAGAAATACAGTTATTCACTTTTTCTGACATCCGGTAAAATACTGAGGCAAGAAAAAACTAAAATGGTCCCCAACGGGGTACTTAGCCAACTCTGTTTCGGTCTGAAACTCCGGTTTCGGAAATATTTCAGTACGCCAACCTGCACTCGCAAAACTGCTTCTGCATCGGACCATGCGGCAAAAAAGACTGAGGATATGACGTCGGTCATGCGCATTAGTACCCTGTCGTACTGTCGTCTGTCTAATGCGCCCTGACCGGCGTCAGCCTTATACTCTGGTATTCGGGCCGACGGGACGCGGACTATACCCAATAGTCAGGACTGCAGCAATGGAAGACGAAGAACATCATCGAGATTTCAGAATCTCGACATTTAAAAGTGGGTAAAAAACAAACAAAAATAAAGTAAAACAAACAGGGGGGCAAGCCCCCTTGCACCCCCACACCCCCCCTACTTAAATATATTAACTCCGATATCGCACTACAGTGAAGAGAACTGTAAGTGCAACAGGAGCATTACTGTTCTCTTCACTGTAGCACGATCTTGGAGTTGGTATATTTAAGTAGGGGGTGTGGGGGGTGCAAGGGGGCTTGCCCCCCTGTAAACACTTCATTTCAAGTTTCTCTCTCAATTTTTTTTAACCCACTTTTAAATGTCGAGATTCTGAAAGCTCGATGTTTTGGGTACGTTTTTTTAAAAGTCGAGATTTCGGAATTTCGACATTTAAAAGTGGACCTATATATAGATATATATATATATATATATATATATATATATATATACACACACACACACATATATATATATATGGGTGCAATCGGTTTGATCATCATATGCTTTTGTCAAGAGGCAAAATTGTGGCATTTTCAGGTTGGACGTCTTGTTCATAGAACTAACATTTTAGTGTGTGTTTGTGTGTGTTTCACTGAAACAGTTAAGTGGGATGTGTAGGAGGTGTATAAGTGTGTGTCTGCAAATATGTGTGCGTTACGGTTACAGTAAGCTTTAGGTAAAGGGATGGTTTAAGTGTATATTATCATGAGTGTTTAGGGTGAGGGTTTGGGTTAGGTTAGGGAATAGATTTAGTGTATGTGTGTGTGTGTGTGTGTGTGTGTGTGTGTGTGTGTGTGTGTGTGTGTGTGTGTGTGTGTGTGTGTGTTTTGGGGGTTGCAGTTAAGTGCCATTGCTTTCTTGTGTAGTGGTAATGTTATGGGAATTTTTTTTTTAAATTTAGATGTAGAGTAGGGTTAGAGGCAGGAGCAGTGTTAGGGGTAGCATGCATTACCAAGGTACAGCAGGAGGGCTTTGCTCTCAAGGTAAATTTGTTGGTATGCATGTCTCAAACACATAATAAGCAGGTCATGACTGACGACCTGCTTGTAATTCTCCATATTCTTAAAATAGCGAATTAAGCAGTGTCAACTGATGCTACAGTCCTCCTTCCATGATCCTAAGTAGTTATGGAAAATTATTGCTATGCTTGTTAGTGTATATTACTAATTACTAATGCACATAAAGGTTATGTTTCCATATTAATAGAATTTAACAAGTATTTTGTTAATATTAGTATATGAGCACCTGCCTGTAATTCTTCTTTTGTCCTGCTGTAACTCATACACCTCTTCCAACAACTGTGTTTTTATCAAGGTTTAATACTGCTTGCATTTTACTGACTTGTGAAACAGTAAGTGGCATTTGTCTGTACAACTAAATCTGTCTAAGATTGTTAGTCACACTGTGTTGTTATTTACTGTTGTTGTACTAATTAGTAATGTGTGGTCCTTTTTTCCATGATCCTCCTCTAGAAAGGGGTTATTGTTGGGTCAGTTGGACTTTACCAGTAAACAAATGCAAATAAATAAATTAATATCCATCTGCTATTTGGAATTTTCTTTTGATTCCCTTTCATATAATTTCTGTCAGTATAAAGGGAGGAGTCTATGTTCGCACACTGAATACGAAAGTAAAAAGAGTGAAACGGTAAAGTACATTGCAAACGTAATCAACCAAGATGGGGGGGCTTCACCCTCCCACACCCTAATGTAGGGGGCTGTGCACTCCACACAACCCCTAACTATATATACCAACTCCGAGATCTCACTTTTTCTTCTTCTTTCGGCTTTTTCCCGGTTAGGGGTCGCCACAGTGGATCACCTGTCCGCTCATGTTTGGCAGTGGAGTTTTACGGTGCCGAGGTGCCAGCCCAGCGCCCAACCTTCCACAGAAGGCACATGCATGCACACACTCATGCCTAGGGCCAATTTGGAGTGTCCAATCCACCTACAGCAAGTCTTTGGGATGTGGGAGGAAACCGGAACACCCAGAGGAAACCCACGCGACCACAGGGAGGACATACAGACTCCACACAGACTCCACACAGAAGTATAGTGGGGAAAAGGGCAAATTTAAAAATTAAAAAAAAGGCTTCTTTCTCTTACCTTTTGCATCATGGTACTTCCTGGTTGTTGGCCAACTATGGCCATTCATGAATTATTTTACGATGTTAAGTGTTTTCGATACTTTAACGTTTCAATCTTTACGTTCGATTATAAGCCCTTCACTGTATTCTGTATTCAATGCACAAACACAGACCCAAAAGAAGTGAATAACCTGTTATCAAAAACAAAGCAGCATTCATCTACTTTCCTTGAAAAGTGTACAATTAGTTGCAGATGCAAATGAATAAATTATTACCTGGCCAGTTAACAGCTTGATAATTGTAGAGACAGTGCCACAGCTTTGCAACATGGTTTTGATAATCCCTGTGTATAAGGCAGACAATAAGAATATAAAGAGAATTTACCAGCCAATATCATTACCAAGTACATTACCTAAGTTAATGAAAGGGTAAATATATAAGCAGTTGTTCTCATTTATTGAGCAGTGAGAGTTTCCAGAAGCACAACGTACCTGCAGGAGGTACGGATTCTGCTCTGACAAAATCACTCCTGAAGAATGGAGGAAAGTGAAGCACCTGTTCTCCTTTCCCTTGATATAAACACTGTAAGTTAACTAAGACACAGGCTAGCATGAATTATGATGCAGTTGTCTTAAAGGTTAAATGGTTTACAGGTATATTACAGTGAAATGACGTTATAAGAGAGTTCAACATGAATCAGTCTCAAAAACGTGTCTGTTTCCACTACACTGTGCTAATCGATATCAAATTCATCCCCTCTGACATTTAGTTTTTCTCATTCTATGGCACAAGAAGAATTTTCTCCTAATGGATGAATGCCTTTGGTTATAAAGGCTTTGTCTGAGCTTTTCTAAATCAAAGTCAAAGCCTGCCTTATTTTGTGGAAATACACTAAAAATAAGATCACTGGTTTACTTAAGAAAGCTTCACCCAAACAGGATCAAAGTGAAACCTTGTCTATTTTAAGATGCTCTGGATTTCAGCTACACCAATGCATGATTTTTCTTCCAGCTCATATCAATAAATTTCCCAGTGACTTTTAAGAAGCTTGCTGTGTTCTCTCATAGCAATGACTGCATGAGTCCTGTGCAAACGGCATTCAAGATTTACCTGTTTTTTTTGCTGTACTGAAGTACTGTACTTGTGTATTTAAAGCAAACAGACATTTCTCAGACTGAATTTAGATTATTATAGGGAAGTCAGGCTTGCAGTTAGAGTTAGTAGTTCAATTAAAATCTGTGCTATAATAAACCGCGTGACTTGAAAAATGTAAATTTAGCTAATATATTAAAAGCATATCAGATTGTCTGCTTGCAACAGTCCCACTATCTTTATGGCATTACCTATATCTTTGATCAACCTAAATTCTATAAAGATCTATAATGTAAAAATGTAAGAAAACAGATTTGTTACTTTCTCATTTCTACAATACCTATTTTCAAGTTAGATATAACTCTACAGTTAGCATCTTTCTTGTTAGATTTTAATTATTTTTATTTAGGAGGTAGTTGGACATAAACGCAAGAATCTGTTTCACTATTTTTATTTAATTTTATTCATTTATTTAACATTTATTTACCAGGAAAGTCTGACTGGGATAGAGCCCATTTTCAACGGTGGCCCGAGGAGAAATGCTCCAGATGCATGTCTTTGGAATGGGAGAGGAAACCAGAGCACCTGGAGGAAACCCAAGCGAATGCAAGGAGGACATGAAGACTCCACACAGAAAGCACCTCAGCCGAGAATCGAACCACAGAACCTCTTGCTGTGAGGTGACAATGCTTACCGCTGCACCACTGTGCCACCCATGGCCTTGATGCAAAGAAAAAAAATGAAAAAATATAGCCTGTAATAGGTTGCAAAGTGAAAAATGTACCTTTAAATTTATACAGCAGTAATGCATCCACAGATTTGTTCCATGTTTAACAAGTAAAAATATCCAAACAATTTCAGTTAACTTAAGCACCATTGAACATATATTTAGGACACCAACACCACCTCAGTGCTTACTAGGATTACTTGATTCAAACAGGATACCTCTGGTTAGTAGACTTACACATGCACTCTCCTCCTTCCCACATCAGCTTGACAGATGCTTAAGTAGCTAATAAAACCAGGGTCACTTGGGTCATAGTCCAGGCTTTATTTCTCTACACCAGCAGAGCTGGCAGAAAAAAAACAGTCTGAAAGTATTCTGTACATAAGGTTTGCCAAGATAAGAGATGGTTGAAGCATAGTTCCAAGTACCTAAATTACTATAATGTTCTGCTTCTCCTTACTGGAGATCTGAATTGTCTGGCATTTGGCTCAGAAGGTCAAGGCTGTGAACTGTAATTCCTGCAGTATGGAGTTTAACTCTCACATCCCCTCATTTGTCTGCTGTGTGACCTTCAGCAAGTCACTTAACCAGACAGCAATTGGGACAACTAGGAATTTGCATTAGGCTCCTCAATGATCCCAGGACTGCACGCTTAGTAACTGCTTATGAAACAAGACAAGCTTGCATTAGGCTCCTCAATGATCACAGGACTGCAAGCTTAATAACTGCTTATGAAACAAGACAAGCTTGCATTAGGCTCTTCAATGATCTCAGGACTGCACGCTTAGTAACTGCTTATGAAACAAGACAAGCTTGCATTAGGATCCTCAATGATCCCAGGACTGCATGCTTAGTAACTGCTTATGAAACAAGACAAGCTTGCATTAGGCTCCTCAATGATCCCAGGACTGCAAGCTTAGTAACTGCTTATGAAACAAGACAAGCTTGCATTAGGCTCCTCAATGATCCCAGGACTGCAAGCTTAGTAACTGCTTATGAAACAAGACAAGCTTGCATTAGGCTCCTCAATGATCCCAGGACTGCACATTTAGTAACTGCTTATGAAATAAGACAAGCTTGCATTAGGCTCCTCAATGATCCCAGGACTGCATGCTTAGCAACTGCTTATGAAACAAGACAAGCTTGCATCAGGCTCCTCAATGATCCCAGGACTGCACGCTTAGTAACTGCTTATGAAACAAGACAAGCTTGCATTAGGCTCCTCAATGATCCCAGGACGGCACTCTTAGTAACTGCTTATGAAACAAGACAAGCTTGCATTAGGCTCCTCAATTATCCCAGGACTGCATGCTTAGTAACTGCTTATGAAACAAGACAAGCTTGCATTAGGCTCCTCAATGATCGCAGGACTGCACGCTTAGTAACTGCTTATGAAACAAGACAAGCTTTAGCTAGCCTCTTGGACATAAATGAAACCATGGTTGGGTTCTTTTGACAAGAGATGCTTGAACTGATTTTGCTAACTCAGTTATGCACTTATGCTCGTCATGGATTAACAGAGTCCTGACAGTTTTTTTTAGAACAGCTTGCTAGATAGTAATATCTTCCACTTACTGTAATGTGTTTATGTTGGAAGTTAAAATAAAAAAAAAAAAACTTTAGTGATTGGTAGTGGACTGGGTGGTAACTGTCCAACAGAAACTAATCTATATCCAAGCCTTTGATGTGGGATTGAACAGACTAAATTCAATGCATTTGAAAAAAGCACAAATATTAAACTTTTCTTCACCTGCATCCGTGTGGCAACTAATTTATTTATTGGAATTTGTTTACTGGGAAAGTCCGACTGAGCAGTGCCCTTTTTCAGCACAGGCCTGGGGAGAAAAGCCCTATTATACAGACATCATGGATACCATTTACATTGTTTCATAGTTTACAATCACGTTTCATTAACAGGCAACAGTTCCATTATTCAGACATTCTTGATATCAGTTACATAATTTTCAAAGAGTTCCAATTAAAAATAACAGTTACATGGGCTGTATTGAAACACATTTGTTTTAATACAGGGAGGCATATGTAATGCAATGAAATATCATCAGTATGCATAGATTACCAGGCTTTAAGTAAGAATATTTGTTACTATAAAGACTACAAAATCTAGGACACATAAAGACAAGACAGAGTTAGAGCAGCCCAAAGAAAGGAAAGAGAAGAAGTACAGGGAGGATAAAGGGGACGATATGACAGAGAAGAGTATAGCTGTGATAATAGTATATATTGTGTTGTGCGCAGCAGAAAGTTCAGGCACAAACTGCCTAGCTGTGGAATTCAACCCAACTGTATCCCTAAGTATCACAGATATTTATTAGGGGGAAGTGTTTAGGAAGTTTCTAGAGGTTATACTGAGAGCCCAAGGAGAAAAGCTCCACAATCACAATCTTTCAAAAATCAGTGACAGGTATTTTAAATCATAAAGTATCCATGTTCACAGCTGGGCGGATTATGCTAGCAGGTATTTCATACAAGGAGGCAGGGGAGATGGGTGATGAAGTTTGAGCAGAATATGTCAGTCAGCAAATTTTCTATGTTGCTCAGCTCAGTGAAGATGGCACCACTGACCACCAGTTTGACACAGTGATGTGTGTTGCCTTTGAGGTTTCGGACATAGCCATAGAAGGCTTTGTGGTTGTTTTTAGCCTGTGAGCTGTATTAATAATAGTTTAAACAGGGATGTGCAGGTGCAGAGCCCTTTATGTAGTGGGTATTGCTTCAATTGCAATTTAAAGTCTTTCACATTGGAGACTGTTCTTAAGTGGAGTGGGATGGTATTCCAACTATTAGCAATGCAGTATGAAAACAGGGAGTGTCCTGCATAGTTGTTAGGTTTAGTTATGGAGTGTTGTAATTTGTCAGAGGAGAAAAGAGGTCTTTTAGTTGTGCAAGCTTGAATGATGTACTGAAGACATGGGAATTATTCAAGACTGTGCAGTAGTTTGAAGATTGTAATTAACTGAGTACAACAGAGAATTATTTAATTATAACTATGGGTGAGCAAAGCATTAGTACAGCTACATTTGTTTGAACAAGCCATGCCACTACTCACAAAGAAGCTCACAGGTATTTGAGGTGGCATTTCATCCTAAATGAAACAGCCTCCTGTACAACTTTGGATGGTGGAGATAACATAGGGGTTTGGATGTATGAATCCAGAGGGTTTTGGATGCATGAATCCACTTTCTTTAAACAACCATTTCTGGGAAATGGTATGACTGTGGTGGTCATTCAGAGGTTAGGTATATTCCTGCGGCCATGGTAACTAAATGTGTCAAAGAGATCATGATGAAAGTGTCATAATGTGCAAATGAAGTCTGGATAATGTCCATCTCAGTCTACATACTGTAACAGGAGATATTTTATTAATCAACCGTTTACTTAAGTCAGTGTGACAGGATGGAATGATACCCTTGAATGAGTGACTAAGGCACCTGTCAAGAGGGGGAGTTGTTTGGTCAAACTGCAAGAAGAAAAAAATATATATAAATGTCCTGAACGTAGCTAATGACAAAGTGATGTACCATTCATCCTGGGAAAATGAGATGTCTGGGAAGCTTTTTTTACTTTCAGAACAATGGTTTACCTCTCTCTGTAAGTAGTTCGGGTTTACAATGACAAAAGCCTACCCTTTTTATGAATGATGTCATGTCCTTACTTTTTAAGTCTTTTGCAGTTATTCCTTATTATACAATGACTGGTCATTAACATTCAAAAATGTGCATGATGACTGGTCAGCCCAACCAGCATGCCCATGTTGCCCAGACTTTATTCTATTAATATATGCCATGGCTTTCAAGTTTTTTTGAGCTAAGAGGTTGACAGGTATGTACAGAGGGCAGAGAAAATACAAGGAAAATCAGGTATGTTATGCATAACTAAAGAAATGTACCTGATTTTCCTTGTATTTCTGCCCTGTCTCTCTTGTACCTCTGAACTGTCCAGATTTCAAACTTTATTTAAAAAAAAAAAAAACAAACAAACAAAAAAAAAGAAGCATTGGAGATCTTCCTTTCTCCGTTGTTTCCTTTCCAAAGCACTGATGTACTGCATAAGAGTGGAAACGTTACGTCCCATACGCATGCACATTACATCAAGAAAGCAGCAGGATAAGGAAAGAAAGTGGAAGAACACCACAGCACCATTACACAAAGACATTATTTACAAAAAGCAAGTCATTTCTTTTCATAAATAATATCCTTGTATAACAGCAATAACCATCTCCTGGGTGTGATACATTGAATAATTAGAAGAAAAATGCCAGTAGAAGGATAAGCTTGGCTCAAAAGTAGTTGATGCATTTGGAAGGGCAGAGAGAGGGGTTAAAATTATTTTGTGTGCTTGGATAAGTTGAGTAAAGGTGAGATAATTGGGTACTTCAAGCCAGTTTAGTTGGTATAGGGAAATACAGTGATGGGTAGAGGATTTATGGCTAGCTGCAAATTTTGAAATTTTGTAGTAGCAGGAGGAGAGTTTTGACTTGAGGGAAGATTGTACACTAGTAAGGATGGAGGCACCATATAGGAGGGAAGGGATAAGGTAGGTAGTAGCGAGAGCAAGTGTACTGGAAGGAGAGATGTAGTGGTTGTGGCGATAAAGTAAGCCAAGTTTCTTATGTGTTTTTTTGATATTTACTTGTATATGGCTATCACACTTTATCTGATCATCAATGAGGACTCCTAATAGTTTTGCAGTGGGGACTATTTTGAGAGGTATATTATTTTGCCTATAGATAGAGAATGAACTTTTGTCAATGGTGGTGGTTTTAGAAGGAGTAAATATCATTAGCCTAGTCTTGGTTGCATTGAGTGCCAGATGGTTGTCTAGCATCTATTGTTCAGTAGAAGAGAAGGTGTCCTGGGTTAATTTTGCCAGAGAGGAAAAAGAGGAAGCAGAGCAGATTATTGCGAGTCGTCAGCGTATTGGATAAAGTCAGTGTTAGGGATGGCATGGTGAAAGTCTTTTATGAAGATACTGAAAAGAAGGGGGCCTAGAATAGAACCTTGGGGTACACCTGTGGGGGAATTTAGGAAGGGAGAAATGGCTTTTTTCCACTTATTAGTTAGAAGTACAGTACAAAGTATTCTTCCACTGAACTAAACCTGGATATTTCACAATATAAAAGCATATTAAGGAAGAGGAGTCATTTGGCATGTATGTTTACATGTATATACGTACTTATTAGCATATGTTGACTACAAAGTTCTAACTGGGCATGACCCATCTTCAGCTGAGAGCTGTGGAAATCAGAATTGTTATAATAAAACCATTATTTAAAATTCAGCAAACTCAGACTCCAAATTCTAATTCTGTGTTCCTTTCCCTATATTACTTTACAAATCTACTTTGTACATTTCAAACAACCAGCAATGAATCTTGAGTTTCCCAACCCCTGGACAGGCAGTGGACAGCACGGAGACTAAGCACAAACACTGGGAGAAGCTTCTATGGAATGAAATGTAATTTCATCTGGTTAGAGGAAGGTGGCATTTAACTTGCGCAGGAAGCAACAAAATACAATTAATCTTCTATAGAGAACAACCTATTATCCTTTTCATGTCACTAAAAATATTTCCAGAGGCAGATGAGATGATAAGTAAAACTACAACTGAAGACACAGACTTCTAAAAGCAGTTGAATTATCATAACTAACAGGCATACAGAGACAGGTTATGACAGACACAGACTGAAGTGTGATATTAAGTGTTACAAAAGAGATAGTGTTAATGTCCTAAATGTAGTGATACTAAAGAAAGCTGATGACCGCAATTGTATTACTTCTACGTCAGACAACACATATATGAAAACATCATAATAATGCTGTATTTTGATTAGTGTCAAAAAGCTGTGAAAGTTATTAAGCATAGCCCCAGTATTTGCATATAAAAGGACTACAGAATATGAAGGATATAGCAGAAGAAAATAATTAATCTGTAATAAACCGCATCCCATTTATCTAATCGCTGCCCAAGACTCGGAAAAGGAGAGTAGTATAACCAACCTTTCAAACTCTTGTTCAAGTTGAAAGAATAACCCCGCTGACACTAACCGAAATGTTTCAGGTATTTTTTTGACAAAAGACTGACATTAGCAATGCACTGAGTACGCCCACCTGGCTGTTTTGTGGGTCTCATCTTTCTGAATGGTATTTGCATGAATTCACATCAAACACCACAAATACAACATTTTCAGTTGTATACATAAGTGACACCCTACTGCTTTATTAGCCCTGTGTATTTAAAAATTGCTTGGTTCTGAAGAAATATGTAGTAGAAACACTATGAGCAACTTTGAGGAGAACTGCATATGTGTACACTTAAAATATTGTTCAACAAAAATAAATAAATCTATGAGGAACCTTGCACTACTGTTTGTAATCTCATTCACAACTCACTGATGTGCACCTGAGACAGTCCCACAATTCACACTTTTTCTTCTTCTTTCGGTTTTTCCCGGTTAGGGGTCGCCACAGCGGAACTCCTGTCCGCTAATTATTGGCAGTAGATTTTTATGGTGCTGAGGTGCCAACCCAATGCCCAACCTTCAACGAAGGCATGCCCGTTCACGCATGTCTTTCGAACGCCACTCGACCACAGGGAGGACATGCAGACTCCACACAGAAGGCGCACTAGCCGAGAATCGAACGGTAGAATCTCTTGCTGTGAGGCGACAACGCTACCGCTGCACCACCATGGCTAGTCCCACAATTCACACTAAACTGTAAAAAACAACAGTGAACAGATTTCTACCACACATTTCAGAAATAAACTAAAACATTACTGTAGAAAACAACAATACATGCATGACAATGCATTATTGCCATGCATTTCAGTAATAAACCAAGCAGAAACTTTGCAGGGTGTGAAGTTCACTCCTTGAATTAAGTTATGCTCCTAGTTCACTATTAAAATTGAACTTTAAAATACGTACTACAAAATAATAATAAAATAGTAGATAGTCCACAGTTGAGTTAAAATGGAATATCCTTTACTGAAACACACAAACAATCAATCCTAGTTGAGTATGATGAAAAGCATTAAAAACATTCATTACTTATATATAAAATCAGGTTATTTGGAGCAACGTAGTGGTTACAGAGGATGTTCTGTTAAGAGCAATAAAAACATTAAATTCATTCCTTTAACCAAGTACCCTTTCCCCCTTAACACCATGGTGTAAACTGAGACTGCTACCTTAGAACTGAAACTAAAAAGCTAGAAACAAATGAAATATATAATATAAGAACAACTTAAGGCTAACGTACTAATCCAAACTTTATTAGGATTGCTTGTTTGTGGGGTTACATAAAGGATATTCCATTTTTAACTCAACTGTAGGCTACCTACTATTTTATTATTTTGCAGTATGTATTTTAAAGTTCGATTTTGATTAGTGAACTAGGTGCATAACATATTTCAAGGAGTGAACTTCACACCCTCTACATTGTGAAGTTTCTGCTTGGTTTGTTTTGACCCAATATAGGTGGCATACTGGGTTTTCTGAGACTTCGAGGGATACCACGGATTTTTCATTTTGCATTTCAGTAATAAAGTAACACATTACTAAATAAAATCGTGGTCCACACATAATGATATAATACTATCACATTTCAACAATAATAAAGTAATACATGACTGTATAAATCCATAGTGCATGCAAAACAATGTATTACTACCATGTATTTCAGTAATAAAGTAACACGACTATATAAAAAGTGGTGCACATATAATGATGTATTATTACCATAAGTTTCAGTAATAAAGTAACACATGACTGTATAAAAGAGCAGTGCACACAAAGTGACATATTACCCAATGCATTTCAGTGATAAAATACCACCTAAATGTATAAAATAGTGATGCACACATAATGACGTATTACTATCATGATTTCAGTAATAAAGTAACATGTGACGCCCGTGCACTGGCCCAGCAATCAAGGAGCTTCAATCCTCACTACTAACACCAGTGAGGGGCATGAAGCATCTCAAGCAGGAAAATGGAAATACAGTTACATACAGATGGCAGTTTAAATGTTTGATATAAAAATGATCTAGCATGCGTGGAAGGGAGATATAGGCAAACCCTGGCATCAGTGATAAAGAGACACACTCAGGTACACTTTGGTACTCCTAACAGACGGGAGTATCATGATTAGTGACAGCACAGAATTACTTTTGTTTTACTTTTTTAAACTTATTTGACATGATGTCTTGCAAATAATTTCAAATATTTTGTTACACTTTTTAGACTGCATTTAAACAAATGCATTACAAAACAGAGTATCAAATGTAACAAAGAGATTTAGCAAAACTCACACAAGTTAAACAACTGCAGATTAGAATAAGTGAACTGCTTACAATATTTACAAAGAATACGGTATATGTATTGTACAATTAAGTCTATAACCTCTCTTAAAAAACAGAATAATTGCTCTTGGCAAGAAATGGTATACAAATGAAACTGCAAAATACTGAATCTCAATGAAAAATGTGTTTTATTTTATGATTAACAATTACACATACATTTGCTAATCAGATTACATTCACATGAGATAAAAGCAACTATTACAGTATTAAAGATATTTATGTATTAGTAGATGTTGAACATTGAACATCTTAAGTATGTGTGTGTTAGTGGGTTTGTCAAACAGGTAATAGATCATGTGATTAGCTCTTAGAAATTCAAAGAAATGGAGGTAAGAGAAGGAACTCGGTAGGGCAGAAAATGTTAATATTGAATGTAGTTAGGAGGTGCAGTATGAAGAAGGTTTGAAGACAATTATATACATGCCTACAATAAGGTTTATATTAGAACTATAGATGTGGGAGGGTGGGCAGTGTCACAAAACTCTGTATATAGCTAGGAGATGCTAGTAAAACTTTTCAGGCACTTGTGAAGATTATTTCGGGGCATGGAATTCTGAATGAAAATAAATGGTTTAACTATATGGCATGCTAAGGATAACAGTGACATTTATCCTGGAGACGTACAGGAGCAGATCCATTGATTTGACAGGTGGAGTTTTAGTTGTGCTTTGATTGGATTTCAGTGATAGAGGGATGTGGTTCCATAGTTCAGTCACACTACTTGAATATTCAGATTAATCTGCTGTAATAAATTATTTGATTAAGGTGATTTGTGATTTTTTTTCTCTAGAGTGTAAAATGCTGTTGTGGGAGTAATGTTGTATAAAGTCATTAAGGGCTAACAGCAGCCAGCTATTAATTAATTAAAAATAGTACACTATGTTAAATAAACAATATGGGAGAAAAAGGAAAAATGATCTCGCAAACCTATGATCTTCCCACCTCTACAGTTTGTCTACCTGGATTTTCAATATCTTCAAAAGCAGAAATCTATTTCTTTATTTCTTTTTGTTGGTCAATTTAATTCTACTAGGCAGAGCTGCATATTTTCAGAGAAGGCATGATCTATCACTGACTTAGGCAGAAGGGACTTTATTTTTGTTAACATATCATATGAACAGCACCTCAGGAGTGCAGCACATCCATTATGCAGTATCACAGTGCCAGACTAATACTAGAAACCGAATCCGACCACCACATGCAGGAACAGAACCCACATCCTTCTAATGTTCTGATATCAAAGGTTAGTGGACCATTTGGTTAACCCACTGACAGTGATTTTTTTTGCACAATCATCCTGAATTAAGACATAACTTAAAATGTGCACATAATCAAGAAAATCAAAATTATTGAAACTAATGACTCAAAACTGAATAAAAATAATAGTAGTGGACTAAAAACAGGTAGGCTGAGACCCAGACACAAACCTAAGAACCTTTGTTCTTTAATATGTTATAGATCTTTCTCAGAAAATAAAATGTTCACACATTACGCCATTTATATATAGTGAAACAGTAACCACATGGTAAAAAGTAACCAACCAAAGTGAATGCGGACATATTTACATAATTAAACAGATCAAAAGAGAAGTAACGAAATGCATAATAATAACAATATTTATCATATAAATGTTAAATTATTTTTATTTTTTAAATGAATCATCATCATCATCTTCTTTCAGCTGTTCCCATTAGGGGTCGCCACAGCAGATCATCTGTTTCCATTTCTTCCTGTCCTCTGCATCTTGCTCTGTCACACCAGCCACCTGCATGTCCTCTCTCACCACATCCATAAACCGTATCTTAAACCTTCCCCTTTTCCTGTTACCTGGCAGCTTCATCCTTAGCATCTTTTTCCCAATATACTCAGCATCTCTCCTCAGCACATGTCCAAACCAATGTAATCTTGCCTCTCCAAACCTTCCAACCTGGGCTGACCCTCTAATATACTTATTCCTAATCCTGTCCACCCTCGTCACGCCCAGTGCAAATCTTAACATCTTTAACTCTGCCACATTCAGCTCTAACTCCTGCCTTTTTGTCAATGCTACCGTCTCCAACCCATATAACATAGCTGGTCTCACTACCCTCTTGTAGACCTTCCCTTTCACTCTTACTGGTACTTGTCTGTCACAAATCACTCCTGGCACTCTTCTCCACCACTCCATCCTGCCTGTACTCTCTTCTTCACATCTCTTCCACACTCACCATTACTCTAAACTATTGATCCCAAGTATTTAAACTCATCCACCTTCGCCACCTCTACTCCTTGCATCCTCACCATTCCTCTATCCTCCCTCTCATTCACACACAGATATTCTGTCTTAGTCCTGCTGATCTTCATTCCTCTTCTCTCTAGAGCAAATCTCCATCTCTCCAGGGTCTCCTCCACCTGTTCCCTACTCTCACTACAGATCACAATGTCACCTGCAAACATCATAGTCCACGGGGTCTCCTGTCTGATCTCGTCTGTCAACCTGTCCATCACCATTGCAAATAAGAAAGGGCTCAGAGCTGATCCTTGATGTAATCCCAGCTCCACCTTAAAAGCATCCATCACTCCCACCGCAGACCTCACCGCTGTCACACTACTCTCGTACATATCCTGTTCCACTCTTACATACTTCTCTGATACTCCCAACTTCCTCATACAATACCACAACTCCTCTCTAGGCACCGTCATATGCTTTCTCTAAGTCTACAAAAACACAATGCAACTCCTTCTGACCTTCTCTGTACTTCTCCATCAACACTCTCATAGCAAACATCGCATCTGTAGTGCTCTTTCCTGGTATGAAACCATACTGCTGAACACTGATTATCACCACCCTTCTTAACCTAGCTTCCACTACTCTTTCCCATAACTTCATGCTGTGACTGATCAATTTAATCCCTCTGTAGTTACTACAGCTCTGCACATCACCCTTATTTGTAAAAATTGGTACCAAAACACTTTTTCTCCATTCCTCAGGCATCCTCTCACTTTCTCTCCATTCCTCAGACATCCTCTCACTTTCCAAGACTTCATTAAACAAACTGGTTAGAAACTCCACTGCCATTTCACCTAAACACCTCCATGCTTCCACAGGTATGTCATCTGGACCAACAGCCTTTCCATTCTTCACACTCTTCATAGCTATCCTTACTTCCTCCTTGCTAATCCATTGCACTTCATGATTCACTATCCCCACATCATCCAACCTTCTCTCCCTCTCATTCTCATTCATCAACCCCTCAAAGTACTCTTTCCATCTGCTCAACACACTCTCCTCGCTTGTAAGTATGTTTCCCTCATTATCCTTTATCACCTTTACCTGCTGCACATCTTTCATAGCTTGGTTCCTCTGTCTAGCCAATCGGTACAGGTCCTTTTCTCCCTCCTTAGTGTCCAACCTTTCATACAACTCTTCATATGCCTTACCCTTAGCCTTCGCCACCTCTCTCTTTGCCATGCACCTCATCTCCTTATACTCCTGTCTACTTTCTTCATCTCTCTGACACTCCCATTTCTTCTTTGCCAAACTCTTTCTCTGTATACTCTCCTGTACTTCCTCATTCCACCACCATGTCTTCTTGTCGTCCTTCCTCTGTCCAGATATCACACCAAGCACCTTTCTAGCTGTCTCCCTTACTAGCTCTGCTGCAGTTACCCAGCTATTTGGTAACTCTTCATTGCTACCCAGTGCCTGTCTTAACTCTTCCATGAACTCCACCTTACAATTACCCTTTTTCAATTTCCACCATTTGATCCTTGGTACTGCCCTTACACACCTCCTCCTCTTCTTGATCACCAACGTCATCCTACAAACCACCATCTTATGATGCCTGACTACACTTTCCCTGGTCACCACTTTACCGTCTCTAAATTAAAATATATAAAAATGTATGAATTATTTAATTTTTTGGACATATAATTTTTTTTTATATTAATGGCTTCACTGACACCTGGTGTACAATCTGCTGCAAGTCTTATTTGCCAGGCTGATTCTCGACACTCTAATAGAGATTTAAAGTCTCCCGACAAAAAAAATATTATTCACTTTATCCAGAACTGAAAAAGAAAACTTTTTGAAATCCGGACACACCAGTGCATGCTTAGCCAGAGCATTATTAGAGTTTTCTCTTTATAGCCAATACATGCTCATAAATTCTTTTATGTAATGCTCTATTTTTCCAATATAAATACTATTACATGAATTATAATTAGCTATGTAGACCACACACTTAGTCAGGTATATATATCCTTGGCCCACATAACCCAATTGAAATGCTTAAACTCAATAGATGAAGTATTACTGATATATCTGCACTGCTTATACTGTCCACAACAAAAAGTTCCAAGGACCGTAGAATTTACACCATTATGTCTATAATTAATTTTGCCTTCAAAAATGGTCTTAATGTTACACAACTTCTTAAAGGTGAAAACCGGCCTATCACCTATGATTTTGAATCAATTCCTGATTACCAGACAAAATTTTCCAGTTTTCTACTATGATTTTCTTAATCAACCACATCTCATTAGAGATGGGCAAAGGAAAGGCTAAAAAATGACATCCTGAATTCACTGAATCTGTACTGACTAACAGAACCACCTTACTCAAAATGGGTTGGGCTTTAGCTTCTCTAAGCCTCACAACCTCATTTTCAATGACCATTAAACATAGTTCATCATAACCTCTGTCCATAAAGAAAGATCTATGTTCCATCATTTCTTTCAAAAATGTGTGTTGGTCAGTTGTTAATCAACTTAAACAAATAAGTTGCTCTTTAACTACTCTTCTTTTTGTATGTGCCACATGTAGGCTGTCCCTATGCAAATACTGGCTGACGAATGTGGGTTTTCTAAAAATCTTGTTAATGAAAGCCCCTGTGGACACATCAAAAGACAAATTAATGTTTAGAAAATCAACAGTCTTACCAAAACCACTAACAGAGAATTTCAAAAAGTCAGTAGTCATATTTAAATCACAAACAATGGTCTTGAAATCATCATAATCACCCTTCTATAATAAAAAGAGGTCATCAATGAAACGATGGTATAACAAAATGTTATCAGCCTTAGGGTGCTCAAATATTTATGTTCCCACATCACTAAAACCAAACTGGCAAACACAGGGGCTACCCTTGCCCCCGCTGCCACACCAGATATCTGTTTATATGCTGTATTATTTAACATAAAAAAAATATCGAGCACAATTCTCATTAATCAACAAATAGTATTAATATTGTTATTGCCAAATGTAGTATAATTGTATAATTAGTCAAGTATTCTCGAAGATATTCTACACCAACTTCTTGGTTGATACAAGTATAGAAAGATGCCACATCTAAAGACGCAAGGGGGCTCAGGTATACTGAAGTCATTTAGTATTTCCAAAAGGTGCCAAGAATCCCGAATGTAAGACTTAGAAGCTTGAACCACAAGATTAAGGACATAAGCCAACCACAGACAGAAATATTATATTCTATATTAAAACACAGCAGACTGAATTCCACAAACCTCTATTCAGAGAGACGACAACAGTGAATGGTTGTTTAAACTACTATCTTTTTCAGTGAAAATTAAAACAGTGAATAATGCAGTACATAGGCTTTAATTGTAATGGACCAGTTAATGTTAGTCACGGTTTTAATTTTCGCTGAAAAAGATGTTCGCTTAAACAAATGTTTGCTGTTGTCGTCTCATTGAATAGAGGTTCGGAAAATTCAACTTTCAATGTTTTACTATAGACCCATACAGAAGATGCTCACATTAACTTAAAATGAATACCACTTCCTAAAAGACTGCTGCAGTTTGGCACAGGGGATGATCTTACTGAAAGGAATGCTGCTGAGTTTTAGACACTAAAGATAATACACATCTGAACCACCAGTATCGGGATTAGATTACAGGGCAGTCAATAGTACGTTATTGGATGTGAGATACTGTAACAGTAAGTGTAGTGCAGAAAGACAGAATGAATATTGAGCCTTTCAGTGCTACACAGAACCCTTCTTCAGGTCAAAGTCTCATCAGCTCTACATGTTAATTTCACACATAGGCTTATACAGTGTGCATACCTTGCAAATGCTAAGCATTTTCTTATTTACACAAAAATGAGCATGAATTGCCAAAAATTGTATGTATTATCCAGTCTTTGTACTAGACAACTTTTAGTCCTATAAAACTGTTTGCACTATGTCATTTCTTCTACAAAATAATGTAGCAGTCAATTTATTAAAATAATGAATAAGTTAAATTTTTCATTGTTAACTAAATGCATGGGAAATACAAATAAATACAAAGTGCTGTTAATTTTTTGGAAGGATTGAGGGGAGTAGCCAAAAAATTATGCAGCTCTTAATAGGATGTTTAATTAGAGATTCACCCTTTATATGAACAGTTGAAGCATTCCACCTAATTTAATTTAGAATTTGGAAAATATTATGCTGTAGTGAATTGCTGTGGCTACAGTTTGTTATTAGACCCCTCTTATTCAGAATTACTTAGGATAATCTGAACAATAATTACTGTAAAACAACGTGCATTACTGATTATATAATTAAGCTGATACCTAGAAATTACAGCTGATGTAATTCGCTACAACAATAATTTCTAGGTATTTGTTTTACGGGGCTATACATCTGGCAATTTCTAACTATTTCAGTATCATGGCATATTCCAATTCCGTGGCATAGCAATTTAAGTTACAGCATTAGTTATGTCTGACAGCCTTGGCAAGAATGGTGAGACAAGTGCCTCACACATCTCAAATCAATAGTGACAAGGTGCCAGGCAAGGGAAAAATCCCATAGTGACACAGATTTGTTTTGGTTTGCTTGAATACTTGCTGGCTTAAATTGAAAGTTATGAATTCACGCTGAAACACATTGTTACATCTGTTAATGTGAATATATTGATTTACTGTAAAGAAAAATGCACTGGTTCACATTTAAATAAACTGCAGAGTGTAGAGATATACAGTTCACTTATTCTGTGCAGATATAAACAGTGTACTACATATTGACTCCTGCTAAATGTGGATAAACTTAAAACAGAGTAAATACAAGTTTGAGTAAAATACACAGCTTTGCTTCATAGACTAATAAGTAGGGTTTACATGCTGGAAGCTTTAAAGTAACAACGTATTTCAGAAAAAATGTAATTTTGACAAAAATACTCTTATTTATAGGTGGTAACAGTAACATGCAACAATACTGCTTTTATTTTGGTATGAATTTGGGATAACAATCCTGTTCAAAATTGTTTTAATGATAATATATCCAAAACTGGAATGTTACAGTGGACTCCAGCTCGTTAACTGCATCCTATCAGTGCCTCATGAAGACAGTAATACCACATCAAAAACAACAAACAGTACTTTTCCCCATTCTTCCTGAACTGACATGTCCACCCCTGAGCCTGTTATCTGTTGATGCAATAACTGATTTACTTCTGTTTTATTTACCAGGATGTCCAACTGGGTTTTGCCCACTTTCAGCCACAGCTGTCAACCAGACAGAACAAATCTCAATAGAATCAGGGACAACCAGGGACACATTTAAAATATTAGTACTAGTAACTTCAGAAGTTGACAGATTAAAAGAATGTGGATTAATATACATTTTCTGAAGTAAAAGAAATATTTAACTCTAATTATTGTCATTATTTACTAAGTGTAATTCACCATCTTTTCTCCAAATGTCACCAGTTTTAGGAGGGTTTAAGAGGGACAGAGCTAAAATTTGAGTCAAGATCTGGGATGTCCCTGAAAATCAGGGGCAGTTGAGGCATGCTTTCAGCTGATACCTGGGGAGAAAAGCCTCCAAAATGCAAAATAACAATTTTGATACATTGCCACAATGCAATATTAGGCACAAAGTACAGTTTTGTACCTACCATAAATGTAGATGTTTTTGACTGACATCATGACCGACGCCATATCCTCAGTCTTTTCTGCCCCAGATGTCAGAAGAACAGCTAAACAACCAACCAGCCTAACACCAAGAATGCCCTACAATATAAACAATAAACACAATATGGATCTTGAACATCTACATTTATAGTAAGTACAAACTGTACTACTATATTCTCTTCACTGCATTGCTGCAGTCCTAACATCCCATCCCAAAGCCCAAAGCAGAGGAAAAGGGGAGGATAGCTATAATGAGCAGAAGCAGCTGCAGAATGCCCTATGCAACACAGTGCCCTGGCAGCAATGGATTTAGAGTACAATGGAAGAGGTGGTGCATATCTAGAGAAGGTATGCTGAACTCCAGTTAGTTGCCTCCCAAAATATCCTTAGCCCCACCCCCCAAAAAAAGTTGGTGGCAGTAGCCAGGCCAATGGAAGGGAATCAGCTGGAATCTCTTTGCCAGCCATGGAATAGCAGAGAGCAATGCAATGCAAAATCCAATCCACTTAGAAGCCATGTGTTTTGACACGAGAGCTGAAACCAAAACAGAAAGAAACTTTAAACTAACCAACTGCTAACCTAGCTCAGCATAAATAAATCATATCCATACAATATAAAGACATAAAAAAGAAATGAATAATTGATTTGCTTTTTGCCTTTATTGCATAAAAAGTAGGCAAATGAATAGTTATGTTAAAAGCCACTATCCTTATGGAGAAACCACTTAGGGAGGAAGGGTTAAAAAGTAAAGTCAATTATGAAAAATTTCTAAGAAAGGGCTGCCATAAGGAAGCAGGCTTCCATGACCTTCCTGCAATGAGTCCTCAGCAGTACAAAAAAGCAGTCTTCCATGAAATAAAAAGTTTCTCAGCAGCAAAATTGCTCCAAGTTTTGTAAGTGAGTTTCTCCCAACAAAAATTGAAAAAAGAAGCATGCCTCTAAGAAATTGCTTGAACAAAAATGAGAAAACAACTGAAATTGCTGCAGCATGAATCTTAATAGAAGAGAGGACAAACCTCTAATAACTCAAACTCATAGATATTGCCACACCATTAAATATGGAGGCTTCCCGACTTCTCAGTAAACAGTAGCAGTGCTGCGAGCCCAAGGAGCTATCAAAATCATCAAATCATCCCTCTCCTTGACCCTTCAGAAGCTTCCTTGGGAGGGGGAGGAGGTGGAGGCAGAGGTGGAAAGGCGAATACATTTTTTTCCAAGAAAGAAAGAGCATGCAGCTGATGGTTTAGTGGAGAAGCTTAACAGATCTATGTCTAATACATGAAGATCCAGTTTCCACGTGGGGATCCCATGATTTGTCTGCTTCTGGCAGAAGCCTTGCCTGAAGACTTAGTTTGTAAAGAGAGCAGTCTCCCACTCTGTTAGAATCAACACCTGCCCTGGAAGAAGTAAATTGAAAGCTATTAATGCAAACTGGACTGCCCAACTCTCCCAAGTTGATATGTAGATGCTGTAGTCTGACAGGCCACTTGTCTTGTATCCACTTTCCATTTAGATGTGCTCCCCACTTGCTTTGTCGAGGCACAGAGAGTCCCTTGTTTAGGTGACATTCCTGAGCCACAAACAAAAATTTTCTTTGAATGCAAGTATTTATTAAATGACAGTGTCCAGATCCTGGCAGTGCTGTCCATGTCCATTTTGAGATACTCATTGCAACTTCACTTATGCAGTTTGGCATTGGGAAGCATAGATAAGAGAATGCAAACTCAAGGCTTGAAGGATGAAGAGATAGATGATGGAAGTAAAGGAAGA
The DNA here is from genome assembly GCF_019279795.1 of Protopterus annectens. Taxonomy (NCBI): domain Eukaryota; kingdom Metazoa; phylum Chordata; order Ceratodontiformes; family Protopteridae; genus Protopterus; species Protopterus annectens. The sequence goes on from NC_056736.1 coordinate 641,687,719, forward strand.
TTCTTTTGTTTGTCCGGGGTTAGAAGGCCATCTGGGATGCTGTATTCAGTCTACACCCAGAAAGCACATGTCTTGAGAGAGACTGGACTTTACTTATTTCATTTCGCTCTGACATCCCCCCAGCACAATCACTCACACATCACACATATGGCCGAAGAAGCTTCCTTTCTTCCTTCCCAGGTCCCAGATCAGCCAATCAGAAGGATAGAAGTGAGAAGTCCCAGTCCTAAAACGCAGATTCCTCCTTAGTCTGAGTCTAACATGAAGGTATGCCTTTTGATTTGAGATCCACCATCCAGTTCCAGTGATCCTTGAGAGTAAAGGTAAAGTTGTTGTAACGCCAACGTCTTGAACTTGGGATAATCCATGTGGATAATATAATTGGAGGATAGATTGGATGGTCAGATAAATTTTGATCCGCAGCCAGGCATGCCTGCGAAGAACTGACCCCCAGGCAGCCACACCTGGACGAGGCTGTACAGCATCAAAAACACATTGCAAAGGTGCTTACCCTGTTCAGAAACATGTCAGAAAAATCTGCTACTTCTTGTATCAATACATAATATATAGCATCAAATAGCAGATTTCAACTGTGAGAGAATTTGTTTGATATAATTTTGATATTGAAACTGGCAATTCAAATTCAAAGCTCTCAGAGTGGAAGAAGTATAAGTATAAACTTTTTTCCCCATCTATCCAAGGCCCTGGCCTCTTTATCTGCAGGAACCAGATTCTTGACAAGCAAGCTTAACACAGGAGGCAAAGAATCAGGATTCTGCAAATACATCTTCCACCACATTTAGAACAAAGGCCTATGCTGGGGTATCAGGTCCCAAACAAGGTATACACAAATTATGGACTGCAGCAATGTGAGATGAAGAACATCCATAATTTCCAATACTATGCTGGTTAAGTGGGATCTATGTTTAAAGATCTTGATAGCATATACAGGTAGAACAGTCCTTAAAGCACTGGCATACAATCTTTCTAAAACTGGTAACAGTGTTTAGGCCAGTAATCTTAGATGGCACCTTATTACACAATTGTCGTGTATATATTTTCAAATACAGCATCACTTCAAGAATTGCTGCTCCTTTTTTAAGTAATATGCACATCATGGGGTGAGTAAAGGAGTCCTTCAGCTGGTACAGTTAAGAAACTGAAGTGAAAGGTACTATGGGGTAGCCGTAAGGATTTATGTGGGCACTGCAACAACTGAAAACAGTGCAGGTGACTTCTAAAGGTAGGCCAAGATGTAAAGTTTTAAGTAGGGTAGAATGGGAGAGAGATTTTCTGAAAGTTGTACTCTAGCATGTTTGTTTGTTTGTTAATATAATTTAGGAAATGCCTGTGTTGATAATACAAGCACAGAAAAGTTTGGAATTAATAAATGTGGCGAGCAGTTTACTTTCAGTGGATGGGGTGAGGAAGTATCTGATTTTGTAAAGGCTACCTAGTGTAATGTTGTTTTGTTCCTCAACAGATAGGGACAGCGAGGATGCAGCCTAAAGCGTGTTATTATACTAGTAGGGAGTATTATGTTGCTTGCTGCAGTTTTAATTACAGGTGTGAGGAACTGTGAGCTCTTACAGTATCTGGAACAGAATAGGATTGACTTACTCAATATACTTTACATTGGGTAATAGTTTCACAGACATTTTTCAAGATCTGCAAAGCCTGCTTTGAGTTATTTATTTTGCAACGGTATAAGTTCCACTAGAAAAAGAATAGCTGTTTCATCGGAATACGGCACAATGCTGAGATGACCACAGTGTTCTGAAATGGGAATCACAGACTAAAATGTAAGAGGCCTAAAATGGATCCCTGAAGGGTATCTCTTATTATTCATTTATTTCCCTGTCTGACTCTAAAATCTGCCAGAGAGGTACATTTCAAACAATTTCAAAGTGCTGTGACAGAAGCTGAGGTCCCTATACAGTTAGCAGGACTACTGGTGTCAAAAGTCCCAGATGGGGTTAGAAATAAAGTAGCTACTACTCTCCTGGTGTTTATCAGGCGATGTTATAGTTTACTGGCTCACCTTCAGTTTCTCGCAAGAGTGGGCGTAGCCATGATGATTGACAAGCGAACTGGAATATGAAATGAGGCATGATTGACATGCCATACATATTAGCCACTGACTATGATTACTGAATGTAGTGCTGTCATTTCTTATAATAAATTAGTAAATGTTTGTCCTTTTCTACAGTAAGTGCCCATGTTGCATCTCCGTGCACCCAAAATCCTTATCATTAAGAAAAGTGCATGTTGGTGCAAAAACATTTTGGCTAGTAACCTGCAATGTTAATTGTGTTATGTCAAAACTATCAATGGCCCTAAATTCGTAAGCAAATAAGTTGTGTTCAATTATTTCAAAGTGTCCCTAACCCAGTAACATTCTAAGTGATGTGATTTAGAGTAATATTTCAGTACTTCCTATTCCCCGAAAAATCCACAGAAAAAGAAAAGGAACAAACCTAAACTGTCCTGTAGACAACTGGAAAAATGAAAGAACACTTACTGGAAAAGTTAAGAAAGAACTCCTAGGGCCATTTTGTAACCAACTGGCTTTGATGTGCAGTTGAGGAGATCTAGAAAATGATCCTTATGTGTTGAAGAATGTGGGTAATGGCAGAGGGCTAAGGTAGCCTTGGAAGGTTTTTGTGAGACTGGCTAAGTCCTCCCAATGTTAGCCCTAGGGAGTGATGGACATGAAACTTCCAACAAATCTAGCATTATCCTTACAGACAAGCATGCCTTCACATGTAGTTTACAAAATGAAAAACTGCTTTAGAATAATGACCCCCAGTATGAAGGATGTATGTATGAAAAGGTAACATACCAATTAACCGCCTACAACTTATATTTGATATTTAGCATGCACATAGCACTGGAGAGGATTATATTTCAATTAAGCGGGGGGGGGGTGTCAACTATAGTACTACGAATTATAATTTTTTAACATGTTAAATCTCGTGACCTTGAAAAAATGGGGAAAAAGACAATGCCACTTATCAGAGCACAGGCAACCCTAACAACATTTTACTAAGCTGGGAGGAGACATGTTCACAACTGTGTCACAAAATAAATACTACACCCAAAAAGATGACACTATTAACATTCATTCTGCTCTCTGTATTCACCACACCAACATCTTCATCATCATGGTCCAGCTCAAGTAAAAGATAAGCTGTGTGAACTCCATTCTAGAGAGGACTTACTGTATAACCTCTTAGAAGGGAGGTGAGGCATGTCCATGGTAATGCTGCATGTGCTTCTGCCAAAATGGAAATCTAAACCTGGCAGAAACCAGAGGAAAATCGGGACTGACATGTAGACTGTTCCTCTATTTCACTGCATACTAAGGCATCCCAAAGGATAAACCTATAAAAAGTACTAACAAACCAAAGTTTCTCTGCTGTAGATGACTGTCCTTACAAGATGTAGTCATTATTTCCTAGGACCTCAGTCAGTAATAAAAATGAGTGCTGACTTATGGCTGCAGGGATGCCAAAACTACTACAGGAATCCATTTAAGGTAAGCATCACAAAAGTATAGCTAGGATTTTTTTTGTTAAATCGTATACCAACTGCTAAAACATAGTCCCAACTTACACCCTAGCCTGAAAACTACATACTACAAAACTCTTGAAATGACAGGATCCCAATAAAGTTCCAGCACTCTGAAAAAGGCCATTTAACAAAATACAAACTATAGTAAATATGCCAAGTTTTTTTTTTCTTTGTACATCTCAAGGCACGCAGTGCACAGGATAAAAATTAATTAAAACGTACCCACACATCTTTCAACCTTTAAAGAAATACCTGCACTTTTCAATACCGTTATTTTAGTTATATGTAGCTCTTGTTTGTCTCAATATTCTGTGATTTAATAACAGTAAAGGGAAAAAAAATGCCTAATGAATATTCATTGAAAATGCTGCGTACCACATATAAAATGAATATTCATTCGGGTTCGAGGCACATCCTGATGAATAATCATTACTACCAACTGATGTAAACCGCCTCAGGCAGGGTTTGGGTGGTGCCTACTACTGCGCATCTGGTGAGCCAGTACAGTACAATATCGCTGTTTATCCTGTCTCTAACATAATCAACAACGGTAAAAACTACTGTATCGACACAGTGGCCTGTCTGGAAGCTATGCTGTGACCTAATAAGAAGACTATGCTTATTTATGTAGCCGACGAGTTGTTGATGAACTATGCATGTCAGTATTTATTCAAGAAATTAAGCATGAATACAGGCCACTTGATTTATTTTGCTTCTTATTTTATTTTATTTTATGTATGTATGCATTTGTTTAACTATCTCCTTTGGTGTTTTTCATGAGGATATTAACTACAGCTACAGACAAGTATGCTTTAAGTTCAACTGATAAACAGGTGGATTACCTTCACAAAAAGCATCTGTCAGCTTGCTGTGTCAGAGGAATGCAAAAAATACACTTCCAGTTTCAAGAATTTTGGAGGTAGGTAGAAACATATTGCTAATCCTTGGTTTTAACCCTCTTACACCATTCTTTTTAATAGTGAATATACTCACTTCTTTAACGTGGAACCATTGTGTAGAGTGACACTTCAAAGTCAACAATGACTGTGCAGGTGGTTGCTGGATGTAAATAATTTTTAGCCCAACCTGTCATGCAGTCTCCCAGTAGTGTTTATTGCCACTTCCACAAGGTACCACATGCAAGTCATATCACGCTGTGGTTGTGCCACTTTACCACATGCTGTTTCACATTCAGACTGTTCTTTCTTTGCCACCTAGACCCCATTTTTACTCCACATTCTACTTGCTCCTTCTCATTCTGCGGTAGGGATTTTAAACTCAGGAGTCCAGTGGAAAGCTTAAAAAGTACCTAATTATCCTCTGTTTTCTGCCATCAGTCTATATAATATACTCAAGTATTTTAACTGGCACAGAAGTCTTCATTTAATTTCCCAAGCATGTCAACCAATAATTCAGCACACAACAGTTGTGTTCTTTCTATTTTATTTATCCTTTATTAACCAGGTTAGTCCCATTAGGCTAGTAGCTTGTTTGCAAGGGAGACCTGAGGTGGCATTTCTACTACAAGGGAATATGTGGCTAAGGCATAGAGGAAGTTTCTTTTTTTTTTGATAGATGCAATGGCATATTTTACATCCACCTGAGCTACCAGCAACTCAAACAGATGATGCCGAGGTTTAACATCTTATCTAAAAGACAAACCACATCAGCTGATGCATGACTGGATCATTTCCACTTCAAGTTGCCATTTTACTTCTTCTCACATGCTCTCATGCTTGGAGACAAATGTGCTCTAAACCAGCACATAGTGTGATCCCACGTACCACAGTACAAAAATGCAACCTTTAAGCCTGCCAGTTCACCCCAATAGCTGACAGCTTGTAGTCTGCAAATCAAGAGAAAAATTAAAATTTAGCAGCTACAGTTTTATAAGGATACATAAATACATACATGCACATCATAAAGGCATTCTGACAGTGGCTGCTGAGACAGGCCATCCAAGCAAGGGGATGAGAGGATATCTGACAGCTCTCAAATGTACAGATTTTCACAGAATGCCCAGATTTTTGCCTCATATTTTTGGTCTGTTCCTCATAAAAACTGTATTTTTCTTTGACAAATCACTGGGATGATCTAAGGATTAAAGTCACTAAATAATGACATGCATATGAGTTTAAGGCTTCATATCTTTTAGAGAATGCAAACTAACAAAAATCCTGTTATTCTAGCAACATTCTAAGTTTATAAGAGCAATAAAATGTGTCCCTATTTTTGGGCCTTTGCCCCCCATTATGTCAGGCTTTGTCCAGATTTCTTGCATTAATTAAGAGGCTGAGAGGTATGATATCTGACACTAGACCAACTAATACAGTCAGCAAATATTTGTTATAGTTAATTTAAGGAACTCTCCACCTCAGTGGGTTTACAACTGGAATGAATCCTAAGCAGCAAAAAAAAAAGGGGGGGGGTGACATAAAATGAGATAGTAAAATGGGGATGTTCAGAATGCTGACACGAAGTGCTGAGAGATCACAACAAGCCCAACTCCTGAGACCTCACTAGCCAAGCAGTTATGAAGGTGGCCTTGATACACACTTGTGCAAAGGAAGCCCTAGAAACAGATACACCTCCATCCAACAAGTCTATTTCATCAAAAAATTCTAGCCCCTCCTTCTTGTAGAATATGTTCTCCACCAACCCAATTCATGGAATGCAAGGCTTAGATTCAGGCTGAAGGCACAGTCCATACCAGTTATATTCAGTTGCACCGGCTTAAAAAAACTACCACAGTTACATCAACAATCATACCAGTAAAATAACAAGCAAAGGGAATGGTAAATGGTTAAGCAGCAAAACAAATAATCAACATATACTCGTGTTCATTCACAGCAATAAATATCAAACAAAATGAGAAGGGACAGCAACAATGCACCAGTACATTTTTATTCTGTGTACCAGAATCAGAGAAAATAAACATCACTATTTTTTTTCATCCATGACTGACAATAACATAATAAAAAAGGAGGAAATGTCATAATTTCACACAAGTGTGCATGTAAACATATGCATTTTGCTTTCAGTAGGAAGCAAGGAAGGTAGGTAGGTGGAAACACTTTGTCAGGTATCTCACTGACTTAAGGATCAACTGTTATGCGGAGAACCTCAGAAGACAATTATACTGTCCACATATGTGCTGGAATTTGCTAAAGAAATGCAACTGCACCGCTGTGAAAGGCATGGCCTCATCATTCTAATTTAACAGTGAAATATTTGTCAAGGCAAAAGACAATGCAGTTTTCTAAAAACCTGAACGTCTTTATGTATTAGCTAGTATGCACTGTTTCCATTACATAAATGAAAAAGCCAGATGATGTTATTATCTGACATGCCCTGTCTTCTAAGGGTAATACATCAACTGTCTATAAACATCCATAAAGTAAAACATGTCTTTCTCGCCTTTTAAAATCTTGCACTGTTCTGTGATTACTCATTACAACAGATATACGAAGAGTTGGATCACTGCTCAGGACCTTGTTCATAATATACTGGAACTTAGCCACAGATGGATGTTTGTCAACTGCATATCACCTGGCACCTTCATTTACAGTCTTGTGCTTTGGTCATTACAGTTATACAAGACAGCGTCTTTTCTGTTTCCTCTGTCCTCTTCTAGTGCTGAGGACAATGGAGATAAAGACAGACTGCAGCAATAAATGCTCCTGTGGCAGACAAAGAAACCACACAAAACATTAACAATAACACGCACACACACACACACACACACACACACACACACACACACATACAAATCCATATACATACATTTTATATAGGTTTATATAAGGCTAATGACCAGGATCTTTACAAGCCTAGCCATGCAACCCAATCCACTTTTGTCTCAGAGTTCCTTGCTCACCTACATGGTGGGGAATGTAAGTAAAGATTTAACTAAGGGTTATGTATGGGGGTATGTTAGTTGGGGCTCAGTTTACTTACTGTATATATATATACTAAGAATAAATTAAACACACAAATGTTGACATACTAAAAGTAAAAAAAAACCACCATAACTTCAGAGAATGCAAGTGAAAACAACAGTGTTTTTGCAGTGGGGCAAGCCCACCTACACTCCCTCACCCCCCACACTGAATTTAAATTCTATGTCTAAAATAGCACAATACTAGGGAAATGGCATATTCCCTAACTCCAGTAATGTATTAATCTTACACATACCAGTCAAACATCTGTTTTGTCGACTAAACAAATGTAGACTTTTTACCTACATTCAATGTGATTAGTGGCTCCCATATATAAATGTATGTGTGTGTGTGTGTGTGTGTGTGTGTGTGTGTGTGTGTGTGTGTGTGTGTGTGTTCACTTTACTTGCTCGAAATTCTGAAATATCGAATTTCAGAATCTCGAGCCCATAAACTGGAAATCCAGAAAACCCAGAAGCGTGAAATTCAAAATTGCGACGTCTATACTACCCACACACCATGCACATAGACATACACACACCTTCCTCCCCACACACAAACACACAACCCTATTCTATATACAAACAGGGGGGTAAGTCCGCCTGCATCCCCCATGTTCATAGGTTCACAGGTAGGTAACTAGGCTATCGACCCAAGGGCCTAAGTAAGCCTAGCCAACAAGGTTCCCTGGCTTACACCATCCAAGAAAGTTATTTTCCTGTGCCCCTGTTGAGCAGAGCCACAGAAGTGATCCCCAGGGTGTATTTCCTATTTCCCATCCACTCATCAAGATTTTTCTTGAAGAGTGCTAATGAGTAACTTTGCTTGACATAGATGGGTAGCTTGTTCCAGAGTATGGGAAGTCTCTGGGACAGGAATCTATCCCTCCAGCACGTCCTGTTTACTGTGGTGACAAGGTCTAGGTCCCTAGAGTGTGTAGCTCGGAGGGATTGGGAATTCTTTAGGTGTAGCATGTCCAACAGCTCTGGGTTTGACATAGCTTTATATGTTAGGCAGAGATCACCTTGAAGTAGGCGATATGCTACAGAGTAAAGCTGGAGTGTTTTGAGATGGTCAGTGTGGGGCATCTGTTTGAGGCCAGTAATCCTCTTTGTGAGGTAGTTCTGTGGCCTATGCAGCTGCTGCAGATGTCTTATGAGGTACATTCCAAAAGGGGCGCTGTACTCTATAATGGGTCTAATGAGTGTCGAGTAGAGAGGAACAATGACCTCTTTTTTCCTGGATGAGAACCCTTTTGTGATGAGGTGTGGCACGTAGAAGGATTTCCTGACTACTGTGGCGATGTGATTATCAAAGGAGAGGCTACTGTCCACCTGGGTCCCAAGGTCTCTTATCACATATTCGGCATTAAGTAGACTGCTGCCTATGTGGTAGTTCAAGGGTATAGAGTTTTTACCAAAGGGGATGACAATGCACTTTTTGGCATTGAGCTTGAGGCCATGGCTCTGATACCAGGCATCTGTCTCAGTGAGGCCCTTCTGTAGGATCTCCACATCATTTGGGGACTCGACTATGGCTCCTAGTTTGCAGTCATCTGCGAACTTCATTAACCAAAGGCCTTCTGTGTTAGCCTGTACTTCAGAGAAGTAGATACCAAACAGAAGAGGTCCCAGGACTGAACCCTGTGGTACTCCACTTGTCACTGGTTTGAAGTCAGATTTGGAGTCTGCAACTTTTACAGTGTGGGTTCTGTCAGTGAGACACTTGGCAACCCATCTTGCGATGTAGGGAGTTATACCTAATTTAGTGAGTTTAGCTATAATTCCAGAATGGGGGATGGTGTTGAACGCCTTGGCGAGCTCGAGATAGGCTGTGTGAACCACCTTACCCTCGTCTACGGCTTTGATGACTGCCCCAAAGAAGTCGATCAAGTTCAGGAGGCAGGATCGGCCTTTCATAAACCCGAACTGAGTGGGGTCCAAAGTTTGGAGGTTACCAATGTCTTTGTTTATGAGTTCCATGAAGATCCATTCCATGGCCTTACAGACCAGGCTCGTCAGGCTAATAGGGTGATAGTTCCCAGGATCAGTGGTGGCTCCCCCTTTGTGGAGTAGGATAACTGTTGCTGTGCACCATTCAGTGGGCACAAAGCCTGACGTGAGGCTATGATTGAATATGGTGCTTAGGTGGGGAGCCAGTTTGTTCTGAAGTTCATATAAAATGCAGCTTGGGATGTTGTCCAGTCCCATAGATGCTGTGTTTTTGGCTTTAGAGAGTGCAGCTTTTATCTGCATAGCAGTGATTACAGGGACTCTGCATTCTTCCTGTATAGATATGGGCCCTTTAGGGTGTGAGAGGAGGGGTAAAGTTATCACTGAACCTATCTGCCAGGCTGTTGGCAATATCAGTTTGTTCTGTAAATTTCATGACGTTGTGCTGCAACTCAGAGCAGATCTGGGTGTTGCCATTGACATTCTTGACATAGCTACAGAATGCTTTGTGGTTGTCCGTAGAATCAGTGGCAATTTTGTTTTCATAGCTAGCTTTGGAGGATCTTATAAGGAATCTCAGCTTCTTACTGAGGATGACCAGGGGAACTCTTCCACTCATGGGATTTTAATCTCTTTTGCAAGAGTTTCTTCCTTCTGTTGTAGAGTTTGTTTATTGCAGGGGACCACCAGATTGGGTTCCTTTTTTTGGAGGATAGCGTCTTGGTTCTGTTTGGGATCCGTGCACTCGTGTAAGTGTTTATAGAGTGCATTTGTGTAGGATTCAGCGGTCGTAACTGTATTGTCCATCTGTATGGGTGTTATGAAGTTCGCCACTTCTGAATTAAGAAGCACCCCTACCCCCCCTACTTAAATATACTAACTCCAAGGTCGCACTACATGCACAAACACACAAAATACCACCACACAAGCTACATTCCCCTCGCACACACACATCACAGTAAACAAAACACACTAACACACACTACAGCCCCTACCCAAAACCCGTAAAACACAAACACTTACCTGAATGCATGAACACAGCAGAACTGTAATTCAACATATCCGAAGTGTGAGATTTTCAATTTCGTGCTTCTGGGTTTTCGATATTTTAGGATTTCCAGTTTATGGGCTCGAGATTCTGAAATTCGATATTTCAGAATTTCGAGCATGTAAAGTGAATCCATGTATTTATCTCTGTGTAAAAACATATCTATATTATTACAAAAACATGATAATGAATAACAAAATAGTCTCTTGTTCTACTGCTTTCAAAAAAAACATATAATGCAGCAAAATAAGTAACCATACACAGAGGCTGCCCTGGGCACAAACTGTCGGGGGTGTGATCCATTAAGTAGTTGAGTAGTGGCAATTCTGATGATGCTGCGAGCAGGATACTGCATTTATGACTTCACTGAAGTGTGAGTGTGAGGTGAGCTGCAGGAGAGGATGGAAGCTTTTTTTAAGTTTGGGGATCTGCACAGGGTGCTAGATAAGCAAGCTATGGCTCTGCACACAAAATAAAACACCCAAAAGAACAAAGAGTGAAAAGGTTGGCAAATATGTTATTCATAAGACACCAGCAGACAGTAATAAAGTGGTTAGAAGGAGACAGTCAATCAGGGGTGGCTGGTGATTCAAAGCAAGGAAGGGCTTCAAGGAGGAACTGAGTGGTTACTGTTAACTAGAATGTGATGGTGCTACACATGGGCAGGGTCAGTGTTAAGAGTATTAAACAGATGGCAATAAACCAGTGAGTATACTAAGTGACTAGCCTTGCAACAGCGGTCTTACTCTTTCAACATAAAGGGTAGCATGGGGCAATGTGGCTAAGGGACACAGACACCTGAGGCAAAACAGAAATAAGCGGCAAACGTCTCTTAAGGAAAAAGAAAGGCATTAGGTTTTGAATTGCAAAAAGATTATATTTACTAATTTTCACAGCGCACCAAATTCTGCTCCATATTTTAATTATTTGCAGTGCAGCACACTGAGCCCAAGTGAAAAAGTCTGTAACCGTTCTCTATTTCATCCACCCAAGACCAGTGAGATGTTGACTTCATAAAACTGGTTCGGCTCAGTATTTTCATTATTCTTTGGTAAAGGCCCTGCTTTATCAGCAACATATTGCAAAACGGTCAGCTAACAAAGACTGGGACAAAAGGCAAGTACTGAAAAACTGAGATGAGCAACAGCTCATCCATCCATCTGTGTGTCTGTGGCAAAGTAAAAAACAAAGAAAATTAAACAGATAATGCCTGGTGATACTAATGATGACAGAAACTTCACCTCTGCATTTTTTTATTAAACAAGAAATATCTTTATTGAATTATCACTTATGACATAGGCACTCATACATTTATATGAATGAAAACAAACCATATTGACAAAACTTTAGTTGCAAATATTATACATCACATACACTCTATCTAGCCACTGTCAGTCAGATATAACAAAGCTCATTTAAATCCTGTCTTCTTTTAAACTCATTCCTCCTCTGCATGTATTATTCAAACAATTTCCATTTGTTCTATGTAATTTGCTCCTACCCTTTTTTAAAGATCTCATTTCCAGTTGTTTTATCTCTGTTACAATATTCACTACTTCTAGTACAGTTGGTTTAGACTTTGATTTCCAATTTCCTATTGATTGCTTTTTTGGCAGCCACCATAATTAGGTTCAACACATGCTTACTATGTTTCAATTCTGATTCTGTATCATAGCTCAAAAAATAATTTCCTTAGTCATACTAATTTGCTCACCCTTTACTTCTGATACAGCAGTCTGCAGGGACATTTTTAAAGTCTGCCAACTCATTACACTCCCTGAAAATATGTTCCCCATTACCTCTTTCTTCCCCATCACACCTCCAACATTTATCTAACTGAGGAAAAATCCTTCGGAGTCCACTTGGAGTATAAAAATATTTATGTGAACACTTCTAAGCAAAGATCCTAAAACGTCTAGACTTTGTTGCATATTTGAGAGACATACACATATCCCCCATTGTTTCTTTGTGAATTGCTAATTGAATCTCTATTCCCAATTCTTTCTAACCTCCTCTGACTGATTCTTATAGTTATCATGCAATATTTTATAAGTTCTACTAATTATTACTTTTTTAATGGCAGCTTCTGTTCTAGAGTCTATCAGTGCTGGTGTTTCGCTTAGGATCCCTCTAGTTCTTTCTCTTTGCCTGTACTCTGATATCAAGCCCTGATATGGAAGGCTATCTCTAGCTTGCAGTCCCAATACATTTTTGGCCTCTTCCCATTATATTATCTTTCCCTCTCTAATTATTTACTCCCAGCACCTTGGTTCTTTTGCCAGTTTTCTCCAATAAATTACACACGCTTCTTGCCTATCATCCGTATCCTTAATTGCAGTCATCCTTATCGGCAGAATCTCCTTTCTCCATTCATGTGATGACTTAATTCTTACAATACTTTCTGCTACTTAATGAGTATAATATTCTGCATAGTTACTGTTATTCTTCTTAAGGATCTTCATTCAAAATCTCAGTCTCTCCTTGTTCCTTGAGCTTCCCTCCATTTCATCATCATCCCTTTCCACTTTGAATTATAGGTTTCTGCTTGTGCTATGTATAGGAGCCTTAACTGTGTAGCTCTGAAATACCCCTTCAAATCATGCATTCCCAGACCACCTTATTCTAGTGGAAGAATCAGCTTATCTCACCTGACCTCTGGATATTATTCAAAATAACAAACCAGTAATTGTTTTCTTAAAAATGAGGAATATGACAGAAGCTTCAGAGGATAAAAATACTAGCAGATCTTTCTCAAATAAATCGGTCACCAGTATATACTACCATGAAACCCACTACAGCTATGGTCTTACTAATAACACATTTTCTATGGTCCAAGACAGACCTTATTCTTTACAAACAAAAAGATTTAGATGCACAATTACTCCATAACTAACAAAAGATTTATACCAACTTACACCAAGAAATTAAACAGAGGGACTCTACCTGGAAACTTTGGAAACAAGACCCTACTAATAACATCAAACTAACAATATATCAAGCATTAAAAAACAAACCAGAGTTGATGTTTATAAAGTGAAAGTTTCATACTGCAGAGCAGACCAAACTACTAATTTCTGAACTTCACACTGCTTCTGGAAAGCAGTGAATGAAGTAGTTTGGCCCATGGTATTCCCAAAAGAAAATATTAAACAAGATTAAACAAAATATATTCAACCCTCCTAGGCCAACAAGTACTTTTTCAAACACGGGTGCTTAGCTACCATTGCAATCTTTATACCAGTTGCTTTCCTTTCCACCTTTTTATTTCAAAGCTATTACAAAGAATCAAGGTAAGAAGCTGTTTAAGAAGATAGAGACCAGCTTTAATACCTTCAGCAAATTCTCCCCTTAATTCACAAAATAGGCGAAGAGATTCTGTGTAAACTCTTAACCCACGTTTAACCTGTCACATGCCACTAAAATCATACCACACCAATTCAAGCACACCACTGTCCAGCTGCTACCAAAACCCCTACTTCTTAAACTGACCCTTAGCAAAGCTTGACCCCATTGTTGATTTATAATGGCATTATATAACAGTTACATACATTACAAAGACATGCAACTGGAGCGTTTCTCCCCGGGTCTCTGCTGAAATTTGGCCTCGTTCCAAGTCGAACTTTCCCGGTAAACAAATAATAAATAAATAAATAAATAAATAACAAAAATATGACATTCTTACTGACAGTTGACATGGTTTTAGACCACCGTAGAGTACCATGGTTGCACTCTACTCCCTTACTAAAGAGTTACTCATTAATTATATGGAAAAGGCTGACTGATTGGCGCTATCTATGTCAATCTTAAAAGGGCATTTAAGGGTGTCTAACATAAACTCCTGTAACAGAAACTGCACAAATGTGTTTGTCCTTCAGACGTGTGCGCTTGGTTTGGAGATTAAACTGCTCTGTTTAAACAAAAACTAAGAGTCCACCTTAAAAACCACTGGATATGTTCCTGCTCTAAGCCTGATTAAAATTTTCTTGGTTTTTTCTCCTCCTCATGGCTATTTGTCTCTCTCTTTCTGGCAATACATATCTCTTCAAATCTGTACCTTCTTTCGATTAATGTTCTCTCTTTTCCTTGGTTTCATGCTTTCTCTAATTGGTTCCAAAGATGAAATTATGTTGAACATGTTGTTTATACCTTTAAAATATAATTAATCATTCTTGTCTTGGAGTGAAAGACCTACCACTTTTTTAATCTATTTGTTAATCTGTTATTATGTATTTTTTGTTATGTTGTATCCGTCCTGTCTACATGTGGAGCTTTTCTCCCCGGGCCTCTACTGAAAATGGAAATATATCCAGTTAGACTAGCCCGGTTAACAAATGTAAAATAAAAAATAAAAATAAATAAAAATTTAACCAACAGATCTTCTGCAGTCGCAACTCCTGGACTTCAAACAGAGGAAGCCACCCTTACTCTAGGGGTTCCTCAGGGGTCAGTGCTAAGACCTTTACTCTTCATACTGTTTATTAATGACTTTCTCTGGCACTTACCGATGTCACCTGCCTTTTATATGCAGATGATACCATCATCAAAAGGGCAGGTTAATCTTCACATAACATCAACACAGTACCCTAAAATGATTTAACACAGCTTAAGAATAGGCTGCATTCTAATAATCTTGAAATACTATTAAAACAACAGTAATGCTTTTTAGAATAACACTTTTATTAAATTACCAATTAAGACAAAGGCAAACATACAGCTATATAAAAGAAAAAACATATGAACTTGTTCCCAATTAAATATGTCATACATACAAAGAAGATATGTACCTACCATAATGTTCCATGTTAGTTGTCTTCATCTCGCCTTCCTTCTTGCTGGTTGGGATCGGAGCTGATCCTCGGCTCCAACTCAGCCATCTTCTATAGCTCGAGAGCTGTTTACTGGCTCGAGGCTACCCCTTATCCCATGATGCCTAGCACTAGCTACTCAGATCTCCTTTGTAATAGCTAACCCCAGACTTAGCCAGAGAACCAACCTGCCCAAGAAACAGGTTGAGCATACCTATCATACTCTCTAAGTCAGTAGAGGAAACAAACCAGAGAACATTCAGCCAGTGAAACCAAAACTCCTCTCAATCTAATAGGACAGGGGGAGGGAGGGTGGGACACAAGAAGAAAGGTGAGATAAAGACAACTAACATGGAACGTTATGGTAGGTACATCACTTCTTTATGTTAAGTTGTCTATCTCGCCTTCGTTCTTGCTGGTTGGGACAGCATCCCTAGCACCTACAATCCTGGGTGGCTCATTGGAACAGACTCTTCAGAACAGTGGAACCAAAGTCAGCTCTGCTCCTGGAGACCATATCTAGCTTGTAATGTGAAATAAAAGTATGAGGATTTGCCCATGTGGCAGCTGCACAAATAGAATCCATGGGCAACCTAGATTGGAAGGCTACAGAGGTGGCCAAAGCCCTAGTAGAATGACCTTTCGGTTTGATAGGCAACTCTTTGTTTCTCAACTGATAAATGACGGTAATAATGTGAGACAACCACCTGGATAAGGTCACTTTGGAAACTGGGAGACCTTGCTTGCCTAGAGCATAGGAAAGGTATAGTTGGTCCGACTTCCTTGTGTCCTTGGTCCTATTCAAGTAAAAACGCAATTGTCTGTGAACGTCCAATTGGTGTAATTTGTATTCTGCCTTGTTGGTGTGGTTAGGGAAAAACACAGGAAGGTCTATAGATTGGTTTAAATTATTTTCTGAGCAGACTTTTGGAAGGAAAGATGAATTAGTCCTCAGAGCAACCCTGTCGTTATGAAAAACCAAGTATGGAGGACGAACACATAGTGCCTGAAGTTCAGAGATGCATCTGGCTGATGTAATAGCTACCAGAAAGAGTGTTTTCCAAGATAGAAATTTAATTGAGCAGGACGCTGCAGGTTCAAAGGGGGGCATAATTAAAGTGGTTAGTGCCAAATTAAGGTCCCAAGGAGGAGGGGGATCTCTCACTGGAGGTCTAAGGAGAGTAGTCCCTCTTAGAAAGGCTTTACAGAGCTTATGAGACATAATGTTTGAATTAGACAACCCAACATGAAAGTTAGAAATGGCCGCCAATTGAGCTCTGATTGTAGCAGAAGCAGACCCAGAATAAAAGAGTTGTGCTAGGAACTCAAAAATTTTGTGGACTGAGGCTGAAAAGGGATCTATGTTCCTAGCCTATGCCCAACAAGAAAAATGTTTCCAATTACTAGTCTAAGTTTTTCTAGCCGTGGACTAGTGAGAGGACACAATAATCTCACGCACGGCCGGGGAAATGCTGGGAAGCCTGGCTAGGGTTGGAAGTGGAGCAACCAAGCTGTGAGCTGGAGTGTTTGGAGGGATTGATGCAACCCGCCTGATTGATAAATCAGTAGGTCTGGAATTGGATCCAGAGTCCAGGGTTGCTCAAGAAGGTAATGATGCAGGAATGAAAACCATATCTGTCGAGGCCAGTAGGGGGCAATGAGGATCATTTCGCAACCCAGCAATATAGTTTTCTGTATGAGCATCGGTATCAGGAAAAAAGGAGGGAAGGCATAAAGAAGTCCCTGAGGCCAATCGTGGACTACAGCGTCTCAGGGAGAGTGACCTGGAAGTGGAAGAAGGGAGAAGTAGTTGCTGCATTTGTTGTTGAAGGGGCTGGCAAAAAGATCGCAGCAAGGCTGTCCCCATTTGCGGAAGATCAGATCTGCAACTACCTGATTCAGAGACCACTCATGAGGCAAGAGAATAGCTCTGCTGAGCCTGTCCGTTATGACGTTGGACCTCCCAGGGATGTGCATCGCAATCAGAAATCGTTGAGAGGAAATCGCCCACTGCCAGAGTCTGAGTGCTTCTCGACATAGGGGATAGGACCTGGTTCTGCCCTGCTTGTTGATGCACCACACCACTGACATGTTGTCCGTTTGAACTGCAATGGTCCCAGAAGAGAGAGAGTGCTGAAGAGCTTGCAACGCTAGGAGCATGGCTCTCATTTCTAGAACGTTTATATGCAGATGGTACTCATGAGGCTGCCAAGTGCCTTGGACTGTCCTGCCCTGATAATGCTCCCCCACCCTATCAGGGAGGCGTCTGTGGTCACTGTGGCAACAGGAGGGGGCTGAATGAAGGGTCTGCCCTGAGACACTAGTGAGGAGACCATCCATCAGGAAAGATGCCTTTTGCATGCTTCTGTAATCATTATCATGTGAGACATGGTCAGCTGTTGGAAAGACCACTGTTTGAACAGAAGCCACTGAAGGATTCTCATGTGAAAGCGGGCCAGAGGGATTAGAAGAATTGCCGCTGCCATGGAACCCAGAGTTTGAAGGATGAACCTGACTTGGATCCTTTTGCTCTGCATTAGAATTTGTACTTGCTGGCGAATTGTAGACAACCTGTCTGGCGGTAACCTTGCGGACATGTTCCTTGTGTCTAAGTCTGCTCGTATATAGGTGATAGATTGACAGGACAACAAGGCAGATTTTTCGAAGTTTATTGTGATGCCTAACTGGGAGCAGATTGTGATTGTGTAGTCTCTGGCTTGCAGAAGTTGATGCCTGGTAGTAGCAGTGAGGAGCCAGTCGTCTAGACATGGAAACACCTGGAATCCTCGACGTCTCAGGTGAGCCGTGACCACTGCCATACATTTGGTGAACACCCTGGAGGCCGTGGTGAGACCAAAGGGCAGAGCTCTGAACTGGTAATGACTGGCTCCCAGCCGGAAGTGAAGGAATCTCCTGGAGTGCCTGTCCATTTTGATGTGATAGTACGCATCCTGAAGATCTATAAAGCACATCCAGTTGTCCTGACCCAGAAAGGGTAGAATGGACTGTAGCGTGACCATCTGAAACTTTGTTCTTTGAACAGACTTGTTTAGTCTGCTGAGATCCAGAATCGGTCTTCAGTCCCCTGTCTTTTTGGTACCAAAAAGAACCTTGAGTAAGTTCCGGATCCATGTTGGTCTGCTGGGACTTCCTGGATGACTCTTTTTTTCTAGCAGTTTTGAAACTTCTATGACTGCTTGGTCCCTCAGATTGGGTGGAACATCTGGAAGGGATTTGTTTGAAGGTAAGGGGGGGGGGGGGTTGAGAGAAGGGAATTTTGTAACCTTCGGATAAAACTGACCGTATCCATTTGTCTTGCGTTAATTTTTGCCAGACTTTTGGGTACAAAGAAAGTCTTCCCCCGACTGCCTCCAGAGGCGGGCAACCCTTCAGGGATGTTGAAAGGGCTTCTCAGAGAAAGATTCTCTGTTGCCCTGGTTCTGCGGACCCCCTCTGCCACGAGGTCGGTGTCTGTTGTTGTTGTTTCCCCCTCTGCCTCTGATGGAAAAATCGCTACGTTTGTCAGGTGAGGCTCCCTGGGATTTTCGGAACCACATTTTACCACTCTGCTGACCCTTGGGGTATGGTCTGGAAGGAGTGGAAAAATGGACTCCCACAGCAGAGAGAGTCTTGCCTTCTTGCTCACACCTAGTCAAAGTGTCTTTCACCTGTGGTCCAAAAAGAAAGGAACCATCAAAGGGGGTGTTGGTGAATGATGCTCTAAAGGGTTCCGCAAAATTACACAGCCGCATCCAGGCATGTCACCTAAGGGCCACACCCGTACCTGCAGCTCTACTCGCACCATCGGCTGCATAGGAAATGAGCCTCATGGAGGAGTTGACTACTGAATTAAGAGTCACCAGTTGGGAAGCCACTTTAGCTTGAGCCCCCTCAGCTGATGGATCTTGAAGGGTATCTCCGAGCTCTTTAAGGGGATCCCTCTAAAGCCGGGTAAAATGGCATAAGTAGTTCAGTGACCTCATAGAAAAGGTTGCTGAAGCAAACATTCGCTTTCCATATCTGTCCATAGTCCTAGACTCCTTGTTAGGAGGATGGACAGATGAAGAAGTTTCCGCTAACTCCTTTTTTGTGGCTGCTGCTACCACCATGGCATCCACAGGAACACCTTTGGTAAGGAACCGCTTATCATGGGGTGCAGTGATAAACTTCCCAGGTCTCCTCGGGGTTCGTTCCACTGTATCCGGGGCTGACCAAGCCTTTCGAGCCACCACTGACATAAGTGGATCGAAAGGCAAAGAAACCCAGGAGGTGGAAGGTAGGGAACCGAAAGCATCCAGGAATACAAACTCATCCTCGGTAGGGGCTACGGGATTCCAGTTCCCCCTCTGCTTAACCATTTCGAGGATGTCCAAAAAGGAAACATCTTCAGAGGGGGATCTTGGGGACCCTTCCGAGTCATCTAAGTCTGTATCAGAAGTGACAGACTCAGAGGAGTCAACCTGCTTCCTCTTGCACTTCTTCTTACGAAAGGGCTCCTCTGAATGATCAGGGGAGGCTTCGGAAGAAGAAGAAACACCCAATGGGGTGCCCTGGAGTGTTAGTTCCCCACACTTGGGGTCTGGAGGAGGAGCAGAGGTTGGCATAGGCTCTACAGGGGACAGAGCCAATGGGGCCGATAGTGGAGCTGACTCAGAGGCCAGCACACTCCTCATGACATTGAAGGCGTCCTTGCCATGATGCAGAGAAGGCTCCGGTTCCGAGGAAATCGGAATCCCTCTCTGCACCGAGGGAGACGGCTCTGAGGCCGATGTAGGAGCTGAGCTCACCTGCGCTGAAGCACCAAGAGGGAGAACAGGGTCGGACAAGGGTCCAATGCCACTCGCCCCCTCGGAGCCAACGAGGGAGCCCTGGCACCCAGATCCCTCGACGGACGGCACCATCGAGGGAATCGGAGCTGATGACGGAACCGAAGGAGAAAGAGTTATCGGAGCCGATGGTTCCACTACTCAAACCCCAACGAACTCCGGCTCCAAGCTCAATGGAGTCAGAGGAGGAACATCGATAGAAGTGGACGGAGCCGACACTTGTTGAGGAGGGCTGGACAACATCTTGGCAAGTGTCTGCGATTTAAGCAACCTACTGACCACTCTCTCCACGTTGTGATCCAAGAGCCTAGAGGATCGAGAGGGGTGAGAAGATCTGTGACTGCGCTCGCTCTGAAGCAGGGGAGACCGAGGAGCCGAATTAATCGATTCCAGAGAGGGGGACCTCAGCCTCTTGTGGCTCCGTGACGGCTCAGAAGTTTCTAATGGAGCCGACGGGGAGATAGTCTTATAGCAGGAAGAGTTTGAACCAAAGACGGCTCTGAACTTGGAGATGATGATTTGGTAGCTTTAGGGGATTTCACAGGCTGAGTCTTGGCCAGTAAATGCTGGGGCTTTAAAAGACCCCTAAGAATAAACTTATTCTTGCGCTCCTGCAGAACTCTTGGACTAAATGCATGGCAGATAGAACAAGAGTCCTGCAGGTGCACAGCTCCTAAACAATAGATGCAAGAAGTGTGCCCATCTGTCAGAGACATTTTCTGACAGCATGAGTCACACTTCTTGAACCCAGACACCTTGGATTCTTTAGACATCCTGAAACTAAAAAAAAAAAAAACAACAGCTAACAATAATATACAGTCTACAGGAAAAAAACTCAGTATACTACAGACTAAC
Organism: Protopterus annectens; assembly: GCF_019279795.1. NCBI lineage: Eukaryota > Metazoa > Chordata > Ceratodontiformes > Protopteridae > Protopterus > Protopterus annectens. Next base: position 641,708,716 of record NC_056736.1, read on the forward strand.
TAAAGATTTTTTTTTTTATATATAAATAGGAAGCCTCTAACTCAAACGGCTGGCCTATAAAAAAGATAGAAGGAAAGCCTCTAACTTAAATGGCTAACCTGACAGAAAAGGATAAGGAGGGGGAGAACTCTCTAAATTAAATGAGTTCTAAAAGGGGGGGAAGGAACTAGTACTACACACTTAGCTAATACCACAAGTATAAGCCTAAAAGTTAACAATAACCCCTAGGAAAAATGCTATTTTTTGTAGTAAAAAGTTCTATAATAAACTTAATACAAGCCTGAGCCAGAAAAACGACACCTCGCAGCTGAAGCGGCAAACGAGATCTGGGTAGCTAGCGCTAGGCATCATGGGATAAGGGGTAGCCTCGAGCTAGTAAACAGCTCTCGAGCTACAGAAGATGGCCGAGTCGGAGTCGATCCCAACCAGCAAGAATGACGGCGAGATAGACAACTTAACATAATATGTTCTTTTGTACAACTATCATCAGTCCAACATTAAATACATTTCTCAATTCCTGGATTCCCCTTAAACCTCACTGCTCCTCCTCCTCCTCCTCCTCCTGAACATTATTCTGCATGTACTGTTCCCACAATTTCCATTTATTTCTATGTAATTTGTTCCTTCCCTTTTCTTAAGCTACCACTTCCAGTTCTTTATGTCTTTTACAATATTGAAGATTTCAAATACAGTTGGTTTAGACTTTGACTTCCATTTTCTAGTAACTACTTTTTTGGCAGCCACCAGAATTAAAGGCAAGTCTTATGTCTAGGCAGTTCAGATCTTGTGTTTCATTTCAAAAGAATCATTTCCTTAGTTACACCATTTGCTTACCCAATATTTCTGACAGAGTACTCTAGGCAATTGTTAAAGCCTGTCAACTCATTACACTCCAGAAACATATGTTCCCAGTTACCTCTTTTTTCCTCATCACACCTCCAACATTTTCCATCTACTCGAGGAAAAATTCTTTGGAGTCTGCTTGGGGTATACAAATGCCTATGCAAAGACTTCCAAGTAAAAGTCCTAAACCTTCTAGACTTTGTTGCATATCTGGGAGCCATACATATTTCCTCCCACTCTTGTTGGAAAGTTGTGCAGGGGCAGAAGCATGCACATAATGTTTGGTCAGAAGATTGTGCATTGGGCAGAAGCATGCATATATTGCTTCATCGGGTGGAAGTGCATGGGCAGAAGCGTGCATATACTGCTTGGTTGGGAGGTTGTGCATAGGCAGAAGCATTCATATACTGCTTGGTCCGGAGGTTGTGCATGGGCAGAAACGTTCATATACTGCTTGGTCAGGAGGTTGTGCATGGGCAGAATTGTGCATATACTGCTTCGTTGGGAGGTCGTGCATGGGCAGAGGCGTGCATATACTGCTTGGTCGGGAGGTTATTCATGGGCAGAAGCATGCATACACTGCTCGGTCAAGAGGCTGTGCATGAGCAGAAGCGTGCATATAAAGCTCGGTCAGGAGGTTGTGCATGGGCAGAAGCGTGCATATACTGCTTGGTTGGGAGATTGTTTACAGGCAGAAGCACCTACATACTGCTTGGTCGGGAGGTTGTTCATGGGCAGAAGTGTGCATATACTGCTTGGTTGGGAGGTTGTGTGTGGGCAAAAGTGTGCATATACTGCTTGGTCGGGAGGTTGTGTATTGGCAGAAGCGTTCATATACTGCTTGGTCGGGAGGCTGTGCATGGGCAGAAGTGTGCATATATGCTTGGTTGGGAGGTTGTGCATTTGCAGAAGCATGCATATACTGCTTGGTTGGGAGGTTATTCATGGGCAGAAGTGTGCATATACTGTTCGGTATGGAGGTTGTGCATGAGCAGAAGCATGCATATACTGCTCGGTCAGGAGGTTGTGCACGAGCAGAAGCATGCATATAGGTTCATAGGTTCATAGATTAGTACTAAGCTAACTGCCCTTGCGAGCCATTTTAAGCTTAGCCAATTATCCCTTGTGAGACTCAAACCCTGCACCTTGTGTTTGTAAGGCAAACACCTTAACCATTAGGCCACCCTCCCAACCCCTGCTCAGTCAGGAGGTTGTGCATAGGCAGAAGCGTGCATATACTGCTTGGTTGGGAGGTTGTTTACGGGCAGAAGCACCTACATACTGCTTGGTCGGGAGATTGTTCATGGGCAGAAGCGTGCATATACTGCTTGGTTGGGAGGTTGTGTGTGGGCAAAAGTGTGCATATACTGCTTGGCAAAGAGGTTGTGCATAGGCAAAAGGGTGCATACACCTCCTGAAGGCAGCAAGTGCTGAGATTGCAAGGCTGCCACAAGCTGATGGGGTCTAGGGCAGAATCCCCAGCAGCAGTATGGCACTGCACTAGCATTCTCAATCCCCTCATCTACACTGGATGCATGTTAGGATGAGACTGAGGGAGGCTAATGTGGGTCCGGTGGACCTGGTAAATGAGGGCAGGAGCTGACGACAGCCAATGGTCAGCTACGGGTAGTGGTAAAAACAGCTAAACTATTATATTGCAATGTTATGTATATGTGAACTGGTTGAATTAATACAATTGTCAAAGTAAGAAAAATATCACATCAGCACCTATAATTCAGAAATCCATCCTGGGAATTTGCTTCTCTATGAATAATATTTAAGGCAGATCCAGTGAAGCTGTCGATTCAAAGTAGTACAAGGTTAACTTTATCCATAAAGAAATTCACATTCTACAGTGGAATCGGTATAGTAAGGCAGACTAAAGTGCAAAATTCTTATGAGAAAGGCAGTAACAGAAAAGCTCACTATGTTATGAATAACCTGACAGCTGAAATTGGGCATATGTGTGATGTCTTTTGTTAGTTTTGCAAATGTTTTGTGAGTCATGACTATGAAAAGGAAGTCATTATCACCTGCCATTTTAAAAAAATCAGTTTTATTTAGTCTTTCAAGCTTTTCTGTCATGATAATCAATGTTAAATGGTAATGTATTTCCTCCTTGTCCTTTAACAATACATTCTGGCCAAAAAGAAACGCAGCGTACCAAGGTAAAGTTTAAAGAGAAGTAAATGTTTAAAATGCAAAAAAAATAAATAAATAAATAAATAAAAAGAGTGCGGCAAGCTCTCCAGAAGCACCAGTTATGATATCTGAGTTGGCTGGGAACAGGAATGGGGTAATCTGTAAGGCTGGGAAATCATGTCCAGTAAAGAAGCCCTTGAAATGGGAGCATACTTCAGTACTACCTTCAAATCATCAGAATAAGGCTGAAATCTTAACTATGCATACCCTATAATAGACAAAGCAGTAGTGGGTACCTTCAGTAGTACATCACCAGCACTAGAAACACACCTTTGTTTTTCTTTTTAGCATTAGAAACACATCTTGTGACTACTTCTGATAAGATTGCTACACATAACACATGCCTTGTATTTGACATTTTGACATTTGAGTCAGGCAAGTCATGTAGGGTATCAGTTCCTTAAAGTTAAATGCTAGAAACTACTTCAATACAATGTGCAGCATTTAGTTAGGAAAACTGACTGCTTTAATTGTAAGAGTGACTGAAGTATCAACTTTTCTTGTCTGTTTAGAGGCTTGATTTTTAGCCACGGGAAAGACTGACAATCTAGCATTTTAATCTAACCTGGAGGAGGGACCAAATTAATTACTGCATGGTTTGCATTTTGATTTTTAGTTAAATCTAGTTTATCTAAGGACGTTTTTCAAAACTGTATTATTTACTTCACTGCTGAAGCTGTTAAATTATGTGTTTTGCACATTGACCAAGTAATGTACTGAAACAGTTCTATCTCTCATGGAATAACCTTATAGGTTCATAGGATGATACTAGGCTATTAGCCCGCAGGCCCTTATAAGCCTAGCCAAGAATTTCACCCATGTTCCCACAAAGTCAGCACCTGTTTTCATTGTCCAGCAGGGACACAGATGGGATCCCAGGGGTATATTTTCTGTTTCCCATTCATTTGTCCAGGTTCCTCTTGCACCTCAGAAAAGTATATCCCAAATAGTAGAGGCCCCAAGACCAATTCTTGGGGCACACCGCTTGTTATGGCTCTACTACTAGAGTTGGCTTCCCCTATTTTGACTGAGTGGGTTTTATCAGTGAGCCAGTTAGCTACCCATATGGTAACATATGGGTTGATGCCTAGGGAGGAGATTTTATCTATTATGCCCAAGTGGGGAATAGTGTCGAAGGCTTTGGCTAGGTCAAGGTTGGCAGTGTGCACTGTCTTGCCCTCATCCATGGCTTTGGTGACTTTTCAAAGAAGGCAACCAAATTTAACAGGCATGATCTCCCTTTGATAAAGCCAAACTGTGTGGGATTAAGCATTTGGAGGTTGCCAGTGTCCTTGTTTATTACCATGATAATGTGTTCCATGGTCTTGCAGATCAGGCTAGTTAGGCTGATGGGCCTATAACTACCTGGGTCAATGGACGCTCCACCTTTGTGCATACGGATGACAGTGGCTGTCCTCCATTCTGCTGGGAATGAAGCTGGTGCACAGGTTTTAGTTGAATAGGGTGTCTAATGGTGCTGAGAGCTTTTGCCTGAGTTCATGTAGGATACAGCCAGGGATGTCGTCAGGTCCCACGGAGGCTGTATTTTTTGCCTTTGAGAGGGTATTAATAACCTGATCCTTGGTGATGAGGGGAGGGGGGCAGGTGGTGGGGATGTCCTGGTTTACTGATGGGGAGACAGGGGGGTGAAGTTTTCATTGAACTTGTCTGCCAGCAGGTTGGCTATATCTATGGCGTTTGTGTATGTGGTATTCTTGAACACCAATTCAGAGAAAATTTGGGAGTTACTTTTGAGATTGCAGATGTATGTGAAGAATGCCTTGTGATTGTCCTTAGTGGATGTGGCCAATTTGGATTCGAAGTTAGCCTTAGAGAATTTCACCAGTGACCTTATTTGCTTGTTCAGACAAAGGTGAGATTGCTTCCAACTTGGCATCTGCTCCTTCTTGGTCCTGGACAGCAATTATTTTCCTTTTATTATAGAATCTGTTTATTGCTTCTGTTCACCAGACAGGTTTACTCTTCCTTGAGGAAGACTATTTGGTCCTGTCAGGTATTGCTGAGTCCATGCAGCTATATAGGTGCTCCTATAGTTTTTTGGTGTAGGCTCGGACATTAGTGCTTGATTCAACTGAAGGGATGTTGGCTGTGAAGCTGCTTATACCTGCTCTCAGGAGGTTGTAGTCAGCTTTGTAAAAGTTTTTTTGTTCGACCCTGGCGGGGGGGGGGTCAAGGGAGAAGGTGACTTCAAAAGTGATTGCTTTATGGTAGGATCTTACCAAGGAGGATGACACTGTAGGGGTGCTACAGTGGCTACTCATGTTGGTTAGTACCATGTCCAGGATATTTTCATTTCTTGTGGGGGTGTTGACCAGTTGATCCAATGCACTGGCAATGATGAAGTCAAGGGATACCTGGGCATTCTTGTTTGAGCTAGAATATGTCTTCCACTCTATGGTTGGTAGTTTAAGTTGCCCAGGATCAGGGTAGATGGTTGAATCTTGATGGATTCAAGTACGTCCAGATAGGTGGAGTGGGCCTCCTGAGTCATGGCTGGGGGTCTCTAGCTAGCTATGATTTAAATAAGTGTTTTGTCAACCGTTAACTGCACCTGGAGTGTCTCCTGTGCGTCATACTGTTTGACTAGCCTGGAGGTGTGTATGTCTGATAAATATTGAAACTCCACCTCCTTTGGCTCTGTAGCCCTCTGTTTGGGGTCTGAAAGTATGGTAGAACAAGTAACCTGGTAAGGCTGGGGTGCTCTCTGCAGCTTTGAACCAGGTTTCAGTGAATGCACAAATGTCAGCATCTTCCAGGGCGAGGAATGCTTGCAGTGAGTGCAGTTTCATGTTAAGACTCCTACCGTTGTAGCACAATGACCTTTAAGTTTCATTTAGAAGAATTTTTCATGTTGGTAATTTTGTCCTCATGACTTTGCCTAAAAAAGGCACTATGGGGGAGGCAAGAGCCTTTGTTGGAAGCCTGAAGCCCAGGGGAGGCAGATGAAGGCCATCTCTGGCAAAACATCGTGGTCTGTCAATCATGCTCTCCCAGGCTGTCAGGTACTGGATCCTCTTGGAATGACACCAGAAACTAAGGCAATTGTTAAAGTCAATCATTTTCTGTTTGCACTGAGGCATCATTCTGGGTGATGGTAGGATGCTGTTAGGGACACAAATGCCTGGGACACATATTCAGCGAGCTCAATCATGTCTCTCTTCATATAGTCCAGAGAGGTACGTCTCAAATCATTCACAACAACATGGACTATGAAAGAGTTATAATAGTACCAGCTGTTGAGAGACTTGAGTGTGTGAGTGATACGGCAGATTCTAGCACCTGACAAACAACTTACCATGGCTTTCTAGCCTGGTGAGGGGCACATCTGTGTGTTTCATGAAAGAGTCTCCTATGACTAGTATGTTAGGTTTGTGGCTGGGCTTTAGATGCTGTGAGACACAGGCATGTGTACTATGTGTGGTGCTTGGTGGGGTGGGTTGTGATATGTGTGTGTGTGTGCTTTTGCCTCAGAGGTCTCTTTTGTTTAAGTATGTTTTTGTTGAGAACCTCCACATATGTAGGAATGAACTGTACAGGTCTGGGTGGTGTTAGAGATGTGGCTGTTATCTGTTATGCTATCAGAAAGTAACAGTTTAATAGTAATAATAATAATGATATATTATTTATGAAATACAAACACATAATAAAAATGCACATAACTGCAAATAGTTAACTGTTAATAGTATTTAGATTTAGCTTTTCATACACTGCTGTTCCTTACTTGTTTTTTTTTTTAATTATAAGCTGTTCTTATAAAGTTCACTTTTCTTTATGGGAATAAATATTTCTTTTTCATCCCAGCTTTAGGCTTCTCTCATCAACGAGATGGTCACTCAACGGGTTATGTCTTGGGGGGGGGGGGGTGAAACTGCAAAGCCTATCACTCTCTTCATATTTGTTTGGGCCTAATGCAATGTCACAGTCAAGATTTGCACCTGAAAAAGTGCAACCACTGCAAGGCACTACTTCCCAGAAATTTTAAATCCAAAGAAACAGAAAGCAGCTTTTTTACTTATGTATTATTGTTATTATTATTGTAATTACATAACATGCAGTCTGTACTGCCATGACAATATTACAGATGTGGTTTCTACCCCAAAGTTGCAGCCATTTCTCAGCAGTAGAAAAACAGCCATTTCATATACAAACATAAAATTATTATCATGTAAAGATATGCATTATTTAGGGTCATTGAAATATCTCAGCTGAGATTTCTATAAGAAGGGTATAGTTGTATTCAATGCATAGATCACGGGGTGGGGGGTAGTGTCTTAATCCGACATCCACCTTAAGTACCATTTACAGAGAGTGGTGCATTCCTCCATGTTGTCTTTGTCACTCATTTCATTTCTGTCCTGTTACTGTTTCATGTGTCATTTTAACCGAGCCTTCTATATGATCAAATATGACCTCTCAATGCACCTGATTGTGTCTCACACTTCAATACCTCCTGAGCCATATTAAATGATGATCATGGAAGCTCAGACAGTCCTAACCCTTAGTAATTTCAAAGCCAGGTCAGTGAAGAAACTCAAAAGCAGGCAACACTAAGACAGGATGATAATGATAAATGTCCAGATAGCTCTGCCACTCAGTTACTTCAAAGCCAAACAATGAAACACACTGGATAGCTCTGACAGCACTGTCTCTAAATAACATTAAAGCCAAAATAATAATATGATCATGATAAAAGAGGTCCAGGGAGCTCCCTTATTTTTTTTTCTTCAAACACCTTTATTGAATTATCACTTGTGACATAGACAAATTTACATTCATATAAAGGTAATCAAACTACATTTAATATAAGAAACATTATCCTTCACATATATTGCTATACATCATATAACCTAAACAACATTACATAAACTATTCAATTCCTGCCTTTTTTAAACAAGAAACATATTTATTAAACCATCACTTACTACATAGGCAATCATACATTTATATGAATGAAAATGAACCACACCGATACAATCCTAGTTGCAAGCATTCTGCATTACAACCATTCTGACACACTCCCAGCTGTAAACATTATACATCACTTATCTACCCAATCTTTTTCAGTCAAACATTACATAGTTCATTTAAGTCCTGTCGCCTTTTAAACGTCTTTCTTCTCCTGTTTGTAGTGTTCCCACAATCCCATTTTTTCCTATGTAGTTTGCTCATACCCTTTTCTAAAGTTCTCAATTCCAGTTGTTTTATCTCTGTTACTATATTCACTACTTCTAGTATAGTTGGTTTAGGTTTTGATTTCCATTTTCTAGTAATTGCTTTTTTGGCAGCCACCATTATTAGATACAGCAAGTCCTTACCACGTCTAGGTAATTCTGATTCAGTATCATAGCTCAGAAAAATCATCTCCCTCATTAGACTAATCTGTCCACCCAACATCTCGACAGTGCATCCCACAGGGAATCCTTAAAATCTGCCAACTCACCACACTCCCTGTCATACCTCCAATGTTAGCTGTCTGCCTGAGGAAAAATTCTCTGGGGACTACTTGGGGTATAAAAATATCTGTGTAAATATATGTATGTATCCTCCCATTGTTTCTTTGTGAATTGCTATCCGATCTCTCTTCCCAATCCTTTCTAACCTCCTCTGATTGATTCTTATCAGGGAACTCCCTTATTAAGCTGTTTCTGTAACAAACACAGATGGGAAGGTGCACTGCATACTGTTTGTCACCAGCAGATTGCCAAAAGCTACTTTTTTTTTTCTGACATGCAAAGTAGCTGGGAACAAAGATTGATACATCACAACAGAATAATTACAAGAACTATACTAATTAAGCTAAGAGCCACTTTGAGCAAAGCTTACAACTGGCAAAATACTTTACTGTGCAATGCCTCGTCCAAAAATGAGGCTACACTTAGCAACCCTGCAATGTTCTGAAGGGATATAGCATGTTTAATCAAAGTGAGATAAAGTGATGGACAGTTTCTGCGATTTTTTTTTTTAATTTAAAAATAATGCCCCGGGTGATATGGCAGAAAATCTACACGCCCCCACACCCAATAACTTACCACAAGGTTAAACATTTTGGGGTGGGTTAACATGTTTACAAACAGAGTTCCTCACAGAAACTGGCAACAATGATGCAACTACATTTCTGACAATGGCATTACTGAGGTCTCCACCATCCCATACCTGGCAACAACAAGATACTTTGTTTCATCCTTGAATTCTAACAGTCACAGAAACAGATTAGTGTTCCCAGGAACATTTGTTTTTCCAAACAGCTTTTAATATAAACACAAACAAAGAAATCGGAATACATACAGCAAGAACTAGGAAGAGGAAAGGAACAAGAAGAGAGCAGAAAACAGTAAGAGACGAGAGAGAAAGACAAAGGACCACATGAACAAAGAAGGCAGGATGGAGAAGGGTCATGAAGGGCAATGGTGAGCAATGCCAAAAATGTGACATAAAAAGGAAACAGCAGCAAATGGTGAAGGATAACTGAAACTTGGGTACATGCAAAAGGGATCAGAACTTGGAAGTTCTATGATATCAGTTGTTCTGACTGAAGAAAAGGGTCACACTAGTGGAAGTTTCTAGTAGTCAACATAATACATTGTAATACATGAGAGGTAAGTGGTGACAAAAAGGAAAACAGGTTGAAGGTATTGGAAAGACAAATTACTTCCTTGGCAACAAAACTAGGAGGAAAGTGGGGGGAGATTGAAGTTACAATACAATGACCACCAGACACAGAAATAAGAGAAAATGAAACGAATGAACAAGAATAACATCTGTAGTGGGAAAATAAAGTTATGTCTAAGGAGCACCCTTAACCTCCATGAAGCAGACTGAAGTGTTTTGTGTAACAGTCATTACACTGTGTGAAATTCGTCTTGACAGTATATGAAGATCCAAGGAAATCAAACATCCTAAGTATCATGTTTACCAAGGATACATGGCTAACAACTTTGTGGTAACAGTGCCCTTCCATGGCCAAGAGTGACTATACCACTGTAATGCTCATAAAGAAGGGAAGATGAAGGCAGAAAGATAAGCATAAAGAATGAGTGAACACTATAAAAGGACAGGAGAACTGTTTGATGTTGTAATCAGGGAATGAAAAAGGTAAACTGAATAAACAGGCAGTCGGTAATAAAATACTGGGAGGGATTTCACCATGCCAAATGAAAACTGGAGTAATACTCAATCTGACTCTAACCCTGTTGTAAATGAAAGAAAATGCTGTGTATAAAAGATGCTGTCCAAATGTCTCCTTTCCAACACAATATCAGAGTACGTTGGACTAGTACCTTACAAATCTGAATCAAACAAAATGTGTATCACACAAAAAGGAGCATTATGTGGACAAGACCATGTCCAAGTTCAATGGCAAATGCACTAAGAAGTACAGCAAGAGATGAAGGAATCAGTATCAAATGAAAACTATCATCCTCAGAGAAGGTATTTAAAATTATAAAGTTTAGGATCTGAATATGAAAGCCTCTCGTTATTAATTAAAAATGGCATTTTGGGGAAAAAAAAATAGAAAATATATATTCTGCTGGTCCAGGCTGAGAACATATAAGAAATCTGGACATTATAAGGCTCTGTGACTATCTACTCCTCACTTAATTACAGTTTTCTAAAATTTGCTAAAAGATTCCTATGCTCTACAAGTCTGGAAAACTGCAATACTTGGCTCTATACAAGTAAAGGATCCATAAATGAGGCAATACAGAGCAAAAAAAGTATTGAGCTGTTTAGGAAACCTGTTCAAAAAATGCCTTGAAGCCCATATACTTATACTAAAGGTACTTCTTTGACAGTAGCCATCAGTAAATTTATTAGAAATAATGTAGTTCAAACAACTGCAATATGGTTTGATCATGCTTGGACCTCTAACAATACAGATTACTCTTTAGTCACAAAAAAATGAAACATCTAACATTCAACCTATATTTGATCATCTGGATTAATCAAGAGTCCCCATGGAGAACCTTACGATTAGAATTAAATAACATCTTAGGTAATGATGTGCTATTGATTATCTGAGTTTAAGAAGATTCAGTATCAGACTCTTATCTTTTCAGTATCTAAATGTGTTGCTGAAACTTGTTAAAACTGTATATGCAGAAGATACAAAATGTTTCAATACATTATCACCAAGGAAGTAACACCATTGCTCCTGGAAGTTTTACAATCAGCACATGCTTGATGAAACAGAAATACTATCTCTATAAACACTAGCCTTGTTAGACTTGGTCAAAGGATAAATACAGATCACTACAAATTTGAAGGGAATGAGATAAGTGAGAACATGTGTACAAGTACTTAGAAGAACTGGCAGACAACACAATAGTTCAAACAGCACAGTGACTATATTTGTAAGCAAACAAAACTGACCTACTTTACTTATAGAGTTAAACAAAAAAGTATTATCATTATTTAATACTGCGGTAGGATGTAAGCAGGCATGCAGGAATATGCATGCTAAAGATGGTCAATATATTAACTAAAGAATAATATTAGATTACAGCAGATACAAAGATATTCCACTGAAATGACATTCTAAGGCACATACAGCGGATATAAAAAGTGTACACACCCCTGTTAAAATGCCAGGTTTTTTGTGATATAAAAAAAATTAGACCACAATAAATCATTTCAAAACTTTTCCCACCTTTAATGTGACCTATAACCTGTACAATTCAATTGAAGAACAAACAAATCTGATAGGGGAACAATATAAAAAATAAAAAAACATACAATAAGCTGGTTGCATAAGTGTGCATACTTAAACTAATACTTTGTTGAAGCACCTTTTGATTTAATCACAGCATTCAGTCTTCTTTGGTAGGAGTCTATCAGCATGGCACATCTTAACTTGGCAATATTTGCCAACTCTTTCTTGCAAAAGCACCTCAAATCTGTCAGATTGCGAGAGCATCTCTTGTGCACAGTGCTCTTCAGGTCACCCCACAGATTTTCTATTGGATTTAGGTCTGGGCTCTGGCCGGGCCATTCCAAAACTTTAATTTTCTTCTGGTGAAGCCATTCTTGTGGTGATTTGGATGTCATGTTGAAAGGTGAAATTCCTCTTCATTTTTCAGCTTTCTAGCAAATGCCTGAAGGTTTTGGGCCAAAAGTGACTGGTATTTGGAACTGTTCATAATTTCCTCCACCGTGACTAAAGCCCCAGTTCCAGCTGAAGAAAAGTAACCCCAAAGCATGATACTGCTACCACCATGCCTCAATGTGGGGATGGTGTTCTTTTGGTGATGTGAAGTATTGTTTTTGTGCCAAATGTACCTTTTGAAATTGTGGACAAAAAGTTCAACCTTGGTTTAATAAGACCAAAACACATTTTCCCAAAAGCATCTTGATGTATTGTTTTGCAAATTTTAGCCGGGCCTGGATGTTTTTCTGTGTAAGAAAAGGCTTCTGTCTTGCAACCCTACCCCACAGTCTGGACATATGGAGAATACGGGAGATTGTTATGCTAGTAGGATTTTCCTGACATTTATTCAGTTGGCTGCTACAGCAAAAGCCATGGTTCGCAGAGAGCTTACAAAGCATAAAAGGGATTGCATATATATATATATATATATATATATATATATATATATATATATATATATATATATATATATATATATATATGATACAGCATATGAGTATCTGTTAATACTTCAGAGATGTGACTATGCCAGTGCTTTTCATGACTTCCATGAGTTATAAATCCAGAGTTCTAGAAGAAGGCTTATAAATTTAAATTTTACATTTTAAACAGAAAAACAATTTTACTGGCAGACAGTGTGAAAGATTACCTCTATAAATTGGTACCAAGTTGTTTGTTGTATTACAGAGTGCAAGGTTTGAGTCCTTTCATTTGTTTATAGTACACCTGTGAGAAAGCAGCATAACAAAACAAAAATCTTGAAATACCCCTAAAAAGGTATGATTATGTCCAGCGGGTTTATCTCATTAATAAATGAAATTAGTACTATAGCATACTATGGTATAGTGAAACAAAATTTGTATCGCACTGAAAAGGATATAGTAGTTTATAATTCAGATATTGTAGTTGCTGACTCAAAAAGAATATTGTCTTCTTGACCAGATCCATATGTAATGTTACTGTAAACCAGGTGTAACAGGCATTTACAGTAACTATAAATAAAGTATATTCCTGGTAATAAAATATATGCCTAAGTCTAAATATCAGCAAAAAAAATGCAGGAAAGTAACAAACAAAAATCCAGAAGGTGAAGCAAAAAAGGAAGAACACAGATAGACTGAGAATTAGCCTGATGCAAGGTGCAAGCCTACAGTCCGGTACAGTCCAGTAAATGGTCAAATGCCATAAAAATAGTTAAGCCAGTGCTGAAACTACCGTTTGTCACCAAAAACAAAGCTTCAGTCAAGGCTGCTCCTCAACACTGCATACGGTTTAAGGTTCAGGGGAGTTAACGCATATCAGCATGCGGTTATCTTGCTCCCTTGTCTGTGTGATAAAATGGAGCACTTTGTTCTAGTAAAACTTGCTTGTCCTTTAAGAAGTTTTTCATTACATGCATCCAAACTGTGATCATACTGCTAGAAACCAGTAAAAGTTAAATCTAACCAATTTATGTCAGATAAGCTTCCAGTAACAAAAAGACAAATTGTCTTATTTTTGTTATTTTTTCAATAAAGTTAAGGTCTAAACAGGTAAAGCAAAAAAATAATTATGCACTCACCATAACGTTCCATGTTTGTTGTCCATGTCGCCCTTCATTCTTACTGGAAGGGTTCGGAGCTGATCCTTGCCTCCAACTCAGCTGAATACACTACCTCAAAGTCTCTAATTTGGCTCATGGCAGAATAGGTATCCCATCATGCAGTGGTGCAATCTGAAGATCTAGTTTGCTGCTAACTATTACAAGGACTAAAAATAATCATATGACATCAGGTCAAGGAAAAACAAAGAGAGTCAAATGAGTTCATTTATAAGAGGAAACAACTGTCCATGAGGTCCTCTAGGACTCCTTGGATGGGGGAAGGTGGGAAGGTTGTAAGAATGAAGGGCGAGATGGACACAAACATGGAACGTTATGGTTAGTACATAACTTCTTTATGTTATGTTGTCCTATCTCACCTTTAATCTTACTGGATGGGACAGCGTCCCTATCACCTTTCTCCTGGGTAGCTCATGGGAGTACACCTTTTTGTACAGTGGAACCAAATGAAGCTCTATCCCTGGAGGCCAAATCAACTTTGTAATGAGTAATAAACATATGAAGATTTGCCCATGTAGCAGCAGCCCAAATACTGTCCATTGACATTCTGGCCTGGAAAGCAGACGATGTTGTCAGTGCTCTGGTTGAGTGACTTCTAATTCTGAATGGCAAATTTCTGTTATTGGAGGTGTATATAAAAGTGATACAATCTGAAAGCCAATTTGAAAGTGTGACTTTAGAAACTGGCATGCCCTTTTTTGCTTCAGAGAAAGAGATGAACAATTGGTCTGATTTTCTGAAATCTTTAGTTCTATGGCAATAGAATCTGAGCTGTCTATGCACATCCAATTGGTAGAATTTATACTCTGCCTTGTTGCTATGATTGGGAAAAAAGTCTGAAAGCTCAATAAATTGGTTTAGATTGGCTTGAGAACAAACCTTAGGTACATATGATGGATTAGTTCTTAGCGATACCCTATCCTTATGGAACATCAAATATGGTGGTTTGATTGATAGTTCTTGCAACTCTGAGACTCTTCTTGCAGATGTTACCACTACTAGAAGTATAGTCTTCCAAGAAAGAAATTTGAGGTCACAGGATGAGGAGGGCTCGAATGGCGGCAATGTTAGATGAGACTGGACAAAATTTAAATCCCAAGAAGGAAGTGGTTCTTTTAAGGGAGGTCTCATTAAAGAAGTGCCTTTTAAATGGCTTTACACAATCTGTGTGACATTAGGTTAGGAGAAAATTCACCAATGTGGAAATTTGAGATTGCCGCCATTTGGACTCTAATTGTAGCTGCAGCCCAGCCTTGTTGGAATAGTTCAGTAAGAAATTCTAAAATCGAGTGAATTGAAGCAGAGAAGGGGTCAATGTTTTGGGTTGAAGAGAACCTCTTCCATTTACTAGTATATCATTTTCTGGTAGAATCTTTATGAGAGCATATCAAAATGTGTCTGACTGCTGGAGTGAAGTCTTGAAGCCTGACTAAGTTTGAAAGTGGAGCAGACATGCTGTCAAACTGAGGGTGTGGAGAGAAGGATGAAGTGTTCATGACATATGGGTCAAAAGGTCTGGAACTGGGTCCAGAACCCATGGCTTCTCCTGCAGGTGAGGCCAGAGGAAGGGGAACCAAAGCTGATGAGGCCAATATAGGTCAATGAGAATCAGCCTGCTTCCCAAGGAATTTGCTTTCTGGATGACTTTGGGTCATGAGGGGAAATGGGGAAAAGGCATAAAGCAGTCCTGAGGGTCAATCATAAACAAGTGCGTCTCTCAGTGTCTCCCCTGGAGGGGGCATTAGGGCACAGTAGCTGCTGCATTTGGTATTCATAGGTGTGGCAAAAAGATCACAGAAAGGCTGGCCCCATTTCAGGAAAATCTCTTCCGCTATGCTCTGGTTAAGAGACCACTCGTGTGGCATTAATATTGCCCTGCTGAGGTTGTCTGCTATCACATTGGATTTCCCTGGGATATGTGTTGCTACTAGAAAGCATTGGGAAGAGACTGCCCATTGCCAAACTCTCAGACTCTCTCCACAAAGTGGGTATGATCTGGTTTCTCTTTGTTTGTTTATGTAGCAAACCTCTGACATATTATCTGACTGGATTGCAATTGTCTCTAGTGGAAGAGAATCGTGGAGTGCATGCAATGCCAGAAGCACTGCTCTTATCTCTAGAACACTGATGTGCAAATGGAACTCATGGTCTTTCCATATGCCTTGGACTGTTCTTCCCAGATAATGCCCCCCCCCCCACCCTATCTGGGAAGCATCTGTGGTCACTGTAGCAACCAGTTGTTGTGGAATAAAGGGTCTCCAGATGGTCACATGATTGGACTGAGTCCACCACCATAGATCCCTCTTGCATGACTCTGTTATTCTGATCAGATGGGACATAAGACGTTCTTATAGCGACCACTGAGAAAACAGGAGCCATTGAAGGATTCTCATATGCATCCTGGCAAGGGGAACTAGAATTATGGTTGAAGATATGATTCCTAGAAGTTTCAGAACTACCTTTGCCTTTACCTTGTCCTTGGGAAGAAGGTGCAGTATTTGCTGTCTGAGGGCAGAAATTATATGCTGACAGGGCAACAA
This sequence comes from Protopterus annectens, assembly GCF_019279795.1. NCBI lineage: Eukaryota > Metazoa > Chordata > Ceratodontiformes > Protopteridae > Protopterus > Protopterus annectens. The sequence goes on from NC_056736.1 coordinate 641,725,067, forward strand.
GGCAGATTTTTGCAAACTGACTGTTATGCCTAGCTAAGCACAAATTTCCAATGTCACATCCCTGGCTTGTTGAAGTAGATGCTTGGCAGTGGCAGTTAAGAGCCAGTCATCCAGATACGGAAACACTTGCAATCCAAGACATCTCAAGTGAGCTGTTACTACTGCCATGCATTTGGGGAACACTCTGGGGGCTGTAGTGAGACCAAAGGGCAGAGCTCAGAACTGATAATGACTGGCTCCCAGCCAGAAGTGTAAATGACTCCTTGATGCTTTGTCCATTTTTATGTGGTAGAATGCATATTGGAGGTCTACTGAGCACATCCAATCGTCTTTCCCTAAGAAGGGAAGTATTGACTGCAGTGTCACCATTCAGAACTTGGACTTTTTGACAGATTTGTTCAGTTTGCTGAGATCCAATGTGGGTCTTCAGTCCCCTGTTCTTTTTGGCACTAAAAAGAATCTTGAGTAAGTTCCAAATCCTATTTTGTCTGTGGGGACTTTTTTGAATGACTCTTCTGTCTAACAACTTTTGAATTTCTATAGTTGCTTGCCCCCTTAGACTGGGTGGAACATTTGGGACTGTTCTGATATGTGGCAGATGATGGCAAAAGGGAATGGAATAGCCTCTGGATATTATGCTTTGTACCCATTTGTCTTTTGTGATATTTTACCAGGCTTGTGGGTACAAAGATAAACGTCCCCCGACTGCCTCCAGAGTAGAGCAGATGGGCATCCTTTCAGGAGTGCTGGTAGGGACGTTCACAAAGGGAATCATGGTCACCCTGTTTTTGCGGACCCCCTCTGCCTCTAGGATGATGTCTGCCCCTGGGGAAGGATTCACCTTGTGCATCTTGGAAAGATTCCTGGGATCTTTTGAACCACATTTTCCCACTCTTCTGATCTTTGGGGTAAGGTCTTAAAGGTACTGAAAAACATACTCCAACGGCAGAGAGAGTTTTCCCTTCCTGCTCACATCTGCTGAGTGTGTCTTTAACTTTAGGTCCAAAAAAGTGATGAACCATCAAAAGGGGCATTGGTAAAGGTAGACTTAAAAGGTTTCACAAAATTACACAAGCGCATCCAGGAGTGTCTCCTCAGGGAAACTCCTAAACCCGCTGCACTACTCGCTCCATCTGCTGCATATAATATCAGTCTCATGGAGGAGATGACAATGGAATTTAAGGTGTACAGCTTGGAGGTGACTTTCTCTGTCACCCCCGCAGCCAACGAACCTTGTAGAGTATTTCCTAGCTCCTTCAGGAGATCTCTTTGTAGCCATGTAAAGTGTGTAAGGTAGTTCAGCAATCTGAGTGTAAAAGTCGCTGACGAAACAATATGCTTTCCGTATTTGTCCATTGTTCGAAAATCTTTGTTCGGAGGATGAACAGATGAGGATGTTACAGACAGTTCCGTCTTGGTGACTGCTGCCACAATCATAACATCTACAGGCACACCTTTGGTAAGAAAATCTTTTCCAGTGGGGGCTGACAAAAACTTGTTTGGCCTCCGAGGGACTGGTTCCATAGTGTCAAGTGACTCTCACAGCTTTTGACTCACTAACTCCATTAGCTCATCAAAAGGTGGAGACACCCAGGAGGCTGAAGGTTGAGATCCAAAGGCCTTCAGGTGTACCGACTCCTCATCAGAAGGGGTGATGGTGTTCCAGCCGCCTCTCTATTTTAGGATCTCAAGGATATCTGCAAAGGAGATATCTTCAGAGGACAACTGTGGGGACCCTTCTGACTCCTCAAGGTCAGTGTCTGAGGAGACAGACTCATCAGAAGAGTCTATATGTTTCCTCTTGCACGTCCTCTTCCAAGGGAGCTCCTCAGAAGATTATTCTGGGGAGGTCTCGGAGGAGTGGGGTTCACCCAGTGGGGGTTTCTGAGGCTCTGAACTGCTGCAGTCCAGAGGAGGGGGTGGTGCCAAGACAGTAGCCAGAGCTTTGGGGGGACGAATGCCAGTATCCTTGTGCAGAGCTGTAGGAGGGGACAGCATACTCCTCATCAGCTCGAAAGCTGAACCCACTGGCTCTGAGGAAACCGAGGAGACCCCCAGATCCAGGGAGACCTTCTCCAAAGCCGATGTAGGAGCTGAGCTCAGCCGAGGCACCGAGGGGTAGACACGGAACTGAAGAAGATCGGGTCCGAGCATTCCCCTCAGGGCTGACTGGGCAGCTATGGCTCCTAGACACCACGGATGGCACAGAAAGTGTCAGAGCAGAGATCGGTTCTGAAATCTCCCGAAGGGGTCCCGGAACCGAAGGATCTACAGCAAGTGGTACTTGGCACTCCAGCTCTGAAGATCCAGCTTGGCTCGGAGGAGGAACAATCTTAGATGGTTCTAAAACCTGTTGGGTTAGAGCTGAGAACAATTTTACCAGCGCCGGCAACTTCAATAGTCTGCGCACCACCCTCTCCACATCATCATCAGACAGGCTCCTAAAAGACGTGGAGGATAGGGTTGGTGAGCGAGATCTCTCCAGGATGGGAGATCTCAAAGTAGGGGACACCAGAGTAAGTTCAATGGACCAGCTCCGAGTCACAGTTTCTTTCGGCTCCGAAGATTTTGGAGCCGAAGAACTTGGTTTATCAATGATAATTATCTCTGTCGGTTCCGAAGGCAGTGGAGCTGAGGAGGTCAATGCTTGTGAAATTTTAGTCAATTTTTCAGGAGGCTCAGACTGAGCCAAAGAGACCAGAGATGGTCTTTTGGTTGGTTTGCCCTTTGTAAAAGAAAAGGACATACTGGACGAGGTTGAAGAAGAAATCTGTAGAGTTTCCTCAAAGGTTGGTTTCAAGAGTCCTTTGACAATCAGTTTATTTTTTCTCTCCTGTAGAACATGGGTGCTAAAGGAGTGGCAGAATGTGCAGGTTTCCTGAAGATGGATTGCTCCTAAACAGTAAACACAAATGCTACGTCCATCCGTAATGGACATTTTTGGGAGCACTTTTGGCATTTCTTAAAGCCCGAAGGCTTATGTTCCTTCTCCCTAGTTTCCTTAGACATGGTATGGATGAAGAATTCCTAAAACAACTATAAAACTAACTAAAAAACACACAGAAAAAAACACTTCTAGACCAGAAAAATTATTAACACACACACAGCACATCTAGTGAAGCTAAAGGGAAAGGGAATAACTTGGTGTTTAACTAAATGAGCACTAGGTCGTCTAATTTAAACGGACCTAGTAGCTATCAGAAAGGGAAACACACAGAACACACCACTACTACTACTAGCCCTCTAACTGAAACAGGCAGTACGCTCTCTAACTTAAACAAGCTAATAAGCTAACTAATTAACTAATTAACTAACTACAACAATTAAAGCACACTACTACAGCTAAAGGCGATGGGATACACAATACAGCCCTAACGAAAAAGCAACACCCGACAAGAAGCACAGCAACAGCGATAAATTAGCTAATAAGGCTACAAAAAGCACAGCACTCACAAAACTAACTACACTAACTAAACTAAGCAATTCTAAAGACTAAATATATAAAGATTAGCAAAAGACAAAAAACTTAACCACGGCCAAGAAAAGAACATCCGAACTCGTAAAGCGGCAAATGAGATATGGAAATTGCACCACTGCATGATGACATACCTATTCTGCCACAAGCCAAGTTAGAGACTTCGAGCTAGTGTATTCAGCCGAGTCAGAGCGAACCCATCCAGTAAGAATGAAGGTGAGATAGGACAACATAGCATCAAACCATTACTTGACTAATATGTCAGAATATTTTAAGTTTTCAGTATTAGATAAGTAAGAAAATAAGCTTCTGCCAATAAAAAAAAATCAAGCATTGTAGTTATTGGTTTAACACATAAAGGCTTGAGTATCTTGCACTACATGAAAATCTTTAAACAGTGACATAATGAAGAGATGATAAAATCAGCAAGCAAAGAAGAGTAGTATTGCTGGAACTGAATTCACCCTCAAGTCTTGGTAAGTACTTTTCACGAAGTGAACCCTCTTTTTACAAAATCTCACCAAGACAACACTGATATATAGATGCATTTTATATAGCATATATCATGGATAGAAGTAGGTTAAAAAGTAAAAAAAAGACAGCAGAGTGCACAAGCCCAAAAATAAAAATAGTGCCCAATCTTAGTAGGCGCACTGGTGTCAGGACTAGAAAAAAATTACAGTGTAGAATCATCAAGACACGGAAACATTACTACAATGGGGTTAGGCCAGGCTCAGGGGGAGGATGGCCCCCTGTTGTAGAAGGAAGTAGTAGTCCATAAAAAAACACAAAAAGTGATAGGCCAAAAAAAGAGCCATAAAGATGATGAGTGAACTACTGAAGATAAGAAAGAAATTATGTACTGTTACAATTAAGCAAGAGGCCCAGAATTTCCAGACAGAAGATATACAAAACGATTAAGGCAGAAATTAGAGGAAGGAAAAATACTTGCACAAAAAACTGCCAAAAGCTTAAAATGCAAATTTGTGTTCATTAATATAACAGAGTAATGAAAAACATTATACAGACTAAGAAACTTTGTGCCATTTGGAAAAAGAAGCAACTGAGGAAGTGTGAAAATATAAAGAACAAAATCTAGAGATTTTTGAAAGGTATACAAAGGAAACATGGACAAGGGAAAGAAAGAGAGATCTGATATGATGCAATCTATATGCAAACGAAAAAGCCAAATTAATCAATACAAAAAATCAGTTCCAAAGACATTTGATGAGAAATATAGGCAAAGGCACTCAGTTATGGAAAACTGCACAATACAAATAAATATGATCACAAAGAGGGAATATAGAACATAAGATTAGCAAAGTGGAAGTTAAACAAATAGAAACTGAAGTTATGAAATACCTGCAAAGTGAAGGATTTAGTGTAGATAGTCTAACTCTATTTATGTCACAGCTTGATGGAACAATGAGTCCTCCAAATAAGGAGAAACAGTAGGAACAGGAGACATATGAAGAAGAAATATGGACATGGGAAAGAAAAGCAGATTTAATATGGTGTGATATTCATGCAAAGGAGAAAGCAAAACTACTCAATACAAAAAAGCAGCAGCAAAGATACTTGAAGAGAAATACAGGCAAAGGGATCTACATATGAAAAAATTTACAATACAAAAAATAAGAAAACAAAAGAATTAAGTAGAGAAGAGGATTAGTAACGGAGAAGTTAAAGAAATAGAACCAGAAGGTATGGATTGCCTATGAAGTGAAGGATTTAGCATAGAAAATCTAACTCTGGTAACATTACATCATGATAAAACAATGAATGCCCAAATTAAAGAGAACCCGGTGGAGTGGGAAACATCTCATCAACTGCAGCCTTCAGTAGGAAACCCGTATAAAAGTTCAGTTGTAGTTGCACTGTAAGGGAAGGAACAGGAAACTGTTGCAAATCTTACACAGTCAGTGCTGTGGTGTGATAGGCTAGTGAGTTCCCATATGAAACAGCAATGGATGACACAGGTTGAAGCTGAAGAGAACATATCACAGGAAGACGTTCTGGAACTTTCTGTGGAATGCCTGCATTAAATGGAGAACAAAGAATGTGCACTTAGTTTAAAAGAAAATGATCTAAGGGAAGAGTTGCTTGATTTAATACAGATGGATATACACATTAAGATCAATGAAAGAAACAGATTACAGAAAGTCAATAAGACCCAAAATGTTAGAAGTTTGTAAAACAAATGAACACAGTCATCAAGACTGTTCACAGAAATTCATGCAATACAACAGAAGTAAATAGGCTATATTACTGTGCAGTTAAATTAATTACACAAATTCTTACCACAAAAACACAGGGCAGTAAGGGATAAGAAGGGGAGAAATCAAATGCCATCATGGAAGTATCAAACAGAGAAAACTATAAAGCAATTAAGATAAGATGTGTCCTGTTAGAAGAGTACAGAAGAGGGAACAGATCAAAAAAGTACTCAGAAAGATAGATGTGATGAAAGCAACGCTCAGTATCGGAGCAGACAGTGATCTATCGTACATTACTGCAAACAATAAACTAAAGGTATCAGCACAGTCAGAAAAACTTAGAAGATATACAAATAAATATAAAGGAAAAGTACAAATAAGCAATTTATTGATGACCCAAAAAAGTATTATTGAGAACTGGGAAACAAGGCCAAAGGAATAGAAACACCACCAAAAAAAAAAGAAATACACACATTTTGGAGACATATCTTTCAAGATCCTGCTGAATATAACAAAGATGATGAATGAAAAGAAGTACAAGAAAGAATACGACGTTCAAATGTACAGGATATGAAATGGGATGAAGTAATGGTCAGAGAAACTGAAACCAAATTAAGGAAAGCTCCTAAATGGAAAACTCCAGGCCCAGATGCAGTAGGTAATTTCTAGCTAAAAGTATTAACATCTTTACATGCAGATTTAGCCCTGAGTAAGAACTATTTATATGTGCACCCCGAAGCGATACCAACATGGTTAACAACAGGAAGAACAATACCCTTCTTTATAAGAGTGAACCTGCAAGCTATCCTAAAAACTATAGACCAATAACTTGCCTTCTGACGACATATAAACTATACACTAGAATTTATGCCGACACAGTTTATAGTAATTTAGAAGAAAACTCAATCATGGCAATAGAACAAAAAGGTAATAAATGAAAGTCATATTGAACAAATGATCATTTGTTTTTAAATAAAGTCATAATGGAGAATTGCAAAAAGGGGAAGAATATAAGTATGGCATGGATAGACTAAAAAAAAAAATTGACAGCATCCCACATTCATGGCTAAAAGAGTGCTTACAAATCTACAAGATACACCCTACATAGATCAATTACATTACAGTGACCATGAAACAGTGCTAAACCACTTTTCGGCTAAGCTATGATAAAGGACAAATTATTATCCCAAGGATAAAAATTCATAGGGGGATATTCCAGGGTAACTCTGTCACTGCTGCTCTTCTGCCTTACCCTTAACCCATTAGGCTGTCTACATAACAGATTACGTCATGGGTATAATTTGGCTACCAGAAAACAACAAAGTGCAAAGACTTCTCGTCTTCTTTTTGAGGATGATATAAAACTGCATAGTTCATCAGATGAGCTGAAAGCACAACTGGAAGTGGTCAGAACTTTCTCAGATGATACAGAATGTCATTTGATTTTGATAAATGTGTGAAAGCAACATTCACAGCAGGAAAGAAGCAGCACCAACAAAATCAGTTTGGGACGGCATTGTGATACAAAAGAACCTGAGCAGGAAGGACTGTATGAATATTTGTGAACTGCTGAAAGATCAGCAATAAAACATGAACAAATGCAAATAAAACTTGGTAAGGAATACTTCAGAAGGCTAACATTAATATTGAAAACAGTCATGACAGCTAACAATAAAGTCCAAGCTATAAACCAAGTTGTTCTTCCTGTCTGATCATACAATTTTGGTATGACTGACTGGCCCTAAAATGTACTGGATCAGTCAGACAGTAAACAAAGAAAAATGCTTCATGCTTATGAAATCTGTCAGTGAATATCAAGATTATATAGCCCTCACTCTGAAGAAGGTAAAGGCCTCCTTAAAATTGATTATATGTATAGGTCTGCAATCGTGGGACTGCATACATATCTGCTGACTTCACTAGGTCCAAACATAGTGAAAGTTTTAAAACACGAGGAGAAGAAGTGAAAGATGACCTCTCTGTTTAGTTTAACAGAAGAATTCAGTTGTCAAATAAGAATGAAAATCAAACTAGAAGCAGACAAAAATCAGACAGCAACTGAATGTGCAAACAAAAGAAAGAATACCTTTGTCCCTCTTGGACAGGGGTAATAGGTGCTTATTTTAATGTCTGCTTGAACCAGACATCCTTGGGAACAAGGGATGAATTTGTCTGGGCTTGTAAGGGCCTTGTGGCCACTAGCCTAGTAACTTCCTATGATCCTATGATTATAAGGAGAAGGAACAGATGAGGTGGAAACAAATGTGGAAAAGCCATAAATATTGAGGTGAGTACAGAAAACTTCTGAAACAACCTCATGTTGATCAGGATTTGACACAGGAATGGTTAAGTAGAGATGAATTTAAACCAAAGATGAAAGGTTAATATTTTTGGCCCAGGATAGTGGACTATGTACACATTGGTTTACAAAGTCAACTGAACATGTAAAAGAAACAGACAAATGCAGGTTCTGTAAACAGAACTGGAAACAGTTGCTCATTTTGTTGCTGGGTGTGAAAGACTAATGACAGGGGGCCATATACTGAAAGGGAAAATACTGTTTTAAGACTGTTGTATTGGGGATTGTGCAAACACTACAATGTTGAAGTAGCTGAGAAGCACTGGAAACATTAGCCACAAAGCATCATAGAGAATGATGAAATTGCCATTACCAACAGTTCAGAACACAGATGTGAGAAAATCAGATATAGTAGTCCATGAAATGAAGACAAAAGTAGTATTGATCATTACATTTGCTACACTCAGTGAATACAGTGTCTTACATACAGAGAAACACTAAGTCAAAATACCAGCAATGTGGAAGAAGGATACCCAGACAGCTCCAGTAGTAGTAGTAGCAGCAATGGGTCTCGGAAAAAAATCTACATTCATAATTATTAACTCCATATGAATTGCATAAAGAGTTAATTCTGGGCACATTGTGGATGCTGCAAAAAAGCACTTTTGGCTAATATCAAAGATTGAAATTATACTAATTTCATGAACTTTAATACTCTGACTTAGGAATGGGGTCCATTCCCACCATGGCATTAGAAACCCAGAAGACTTGGAGAAATTAAACTGACATTTAATTTTAAAAAAGTCCATGTATCAGACAACTGCAGACAAGTATTTAATAAGTTATTACCAAATTAATTCATAAAAACACATTAACTGAGTGTCATATGAAGTTTCAACATTAAAAACATTTGAAACTGACCATATAAAGACTTTAATTTTTAAACAGGACTGTATATGTTTTGTTAATTCCTGCTATATTTGAATAAAAATATTACTACTTGCTATTAGTTAACTGTGATCACAGCTGGATTACTTCACACATCATTTTATAGAAATTATATATATTTCCAAAGGTTTCGAGTGGCATCAAATGATTATATTTTGTAAAACAAATTTGCATTTAAGTATTTTACAATGCTTTTTGTCCAAATTCTCTTGAAGAAAAAATCCATAGATCAGTTCTATTTACTAATCTAATAACAAAAAAATAATAAAGACATCTGGCTACAAATAAGTGAAAAACAGCGAGTGAGTCTATTGCAAAAAATGACATGCATATCACTTAAAATTGTTTAGCCAGAGATTAAGCTTAGTTAAATGTGCATTTAAACACCGAAAACTGTAAAGTTACTTTTCTACTATAATTAAGAGAGCATGAGGAAAAAAGTAGTGAATACTTTCAGAATTAGATATAATGTATTTGACTAAGTTAAATGTAGCATAAATGACATTTCTCATTCTTCTGCATCTAATGAGATAATCACCCAGAAAAAGTAAAATGCTTTTAGTAGCCAAAATTGTATTTTACATTGATATTGACTTAAATCCTAATTCATCTGTTAAAACAGATCTAGTGACTTTCTTCACTGAAAACACAAGGGTGTCCATAATTGTAATAACTTACTAAATTCTCTAAGCAAAAATATTTTACTAAGATTTTGCCAGCAAAAAACACAGTTATTTCAAATACTTAGGATGGTAAATTTCTAACAACATTACCAGAACGTTTCAAAACATACACAGTGTGCATATATAATAAAAACAGATTTTACAGAATCACATCAAAACTCACCCTATTCAAGTATCAGCTGTAACAGCAAAGTGACAGGTTTACTGTGTCATGCTTATCCAGGCAAGTTCAGTGAAAGTTAGATAGCTTTCTAGATCCAGCCACTGTAATTTTTGTAAAGCAGTACAGTGATGTCTTCTATTAGGTATAGCTGCTGAATATTTTGCTGTTTTGTTATACTTTTGCTCTACACTTTGTTTTTGACATTTTTTTTCAAGTTTATAAGTATGTTTGATGAGTATAAAAAGGCTGGAAGGAGCAGAGATCTTACAGTGTCATGACGTGTATGATTAGTCAGATATGATTTTGCATTGTATAACATTACAAGTTGTTTTTTTTTTGTTTGTTTGTTTTGGATATTGTATAGTCTACATACAGATCAAATGTGAAATTCTGGTCTACAATAATTATAGCAGTCTGTCTAAGACAGAAGGATATTGTAACTAGTAAAAATTACTGTTAAAATAGCCTAGACTATAAAAAAGTACACAAAAAACTTGGACTCCTCTATCAGAAAACCATATCTCACTAAGTAAACTAACATTACCATAACTAAGACACATTTTCTGTCCACCCTCCTCTACACTATCCCAATACTGACCAACCTATGCAAGACCAACCTAAACAAACTAGAATCTTGTTACAACAAAATCGCTAGATTTGCTACTGAAACCCCTTATAGGACCCATCACTGTGTAGCACTCAAACAGCTAAACTGGTTAGAACTGCCTTACCTACTAAACGTCAACCAATTAATACCTGCACATAAGCTATTATATTACCCAACTAAAATCCCAGCACTCCAAGAGCTAATTATACCATATTTTACAACAAGAACACTAAGATCAACAACCCAAAACCACCTACAAGTCATCAAATATAATAATGAAGCCAGGAAAGCTATTCCATTCTCAAAAGCATGGAATAATCTACCCTGCCACCTTACCTCCATTACCTCTGCCATACAATTTAAAAAACTCCTCAAGGCTTGCTTTACAAACATCTGGCTATGCTCCTGTAACCCCCCAGGATAAATAATAAGTCGACAACCTGTCCAAATCTCATAGATATTATACCCTCAACTTGAAAAACCCTCATACACACACTCACCTGGCTCAACATCACTACTTCATCATCAGTATAAACATCTTGACTAGCATCTTAGCTTTTCAACTACATAGAAGTAGATAGTAAAACTGAAAGTCCTTTGAGCCAGGGGCTGTATTACATCTGCTACCTAACCTCTCTATCTTATACTACCAATTCAGTATACTCCTTCACTATTCCATTGTACTCCACTCCTACTTTTAAACTGATTGCACAAACTACATGATAGCATGTACTCTGGTTGTTCATTTCTTCCATGTACCATTGCATTTCTATTTCATTTTTCTATGTGTTATGCCATGTTCTATTGCATTTCATATTGATTCTATTTTAATTAATAATTGCATCATAGTGTTTGTATGTTATTCTCATGTGATTTATGATTCTATGTAAACATTATGTATTAATTGGAGTTTCTCTCCCCAGGCCTCCGCTGAAAAAAGATCTGTGTCCAGTCGGACTTTGCTGGTAAACAAATGTAAAATAAAATAAATAAAAATAAAACAGTTAAAAAAACAAGAATCAGCACATTCTGTACTCTTAAGTTCTTCTTGACATGCAGACAGATTATGATTACAGTATTATATGACAGTAAAAGTAAAATCTGACTAATTTATGTCAGATAAGCCTTCAGTAATAAAAGTTAAGCTCTAAACAGGTATATGGTTCTCTCATTACCCTTTAGCCAACACACTGATAAAGTAAGGAAAAACTGGGAGCTCAGTTAAAAGAAGCGTACAATGTTTACTCCTGATGTCACAACAATGGCCACATGGGCTTTAACGCGCACTACAGAATATGCCCTGTCTATACTTTTTATAACATTTGCCGTCAAATTAAAAACCCTGTTATACCCCACCGTCTTATACCAGCCCATCTGAAACATCATTGCTTCTTCCCCTATTTCACCTCAGGATATGCTGAGAAGTTATCCAAAACTAGGTGTTATTTCCCCACAAGATCACTTCTCTGGAACCTCTTCTGCATATGCAAATGCCCAGCGCAAACATCTGTTCTCATTCTTTATATTTGTCTGTATTTGACATATATCCATCTCTCTCTAAAATGTGGCCAGAACACGATCATCCACTCAATCACTCCTCTTTCAACTAGTTTTTTTTTTCTCTACTGTAAGCTCCCAAATAGCAGGAGGCATTTGATTCTGCTGGTACCAAGTCCTGGAATAGCATTTGTTACTACAGTACAGACCCAAGGTGCAATTCCATGTTCTTCTACAAGTGCTTGAGTCCCAGGCACTCAAAGACCACTGTCTTAAAGCCAGGGTCTCACACATCATGTCAATCGCATGGGCTGCCGCTCATGTTCAAATTTCAATATGAGTTCTGCCAAGCAGCTAACGTACTTTATCAAGAACATTATCACAGCTCAAGCAAGCTATGTGTGGCAGTGTTGGGGAGAGAGTAGAAGGAGATGGGAGTGGAGGTTAGAGTTTTAGGCAGTGATCAGGTAGGGGATTTAGGTTTAAGAAGTGGGAGGGGAATTTTAGCGTTAGGAAGAGGGGAGAGAGGTTTTTAGGGCTAGAGAGTGGGAGAACAGTTTAAGGTTAGGGAGCAAACAGAACTTATGTTTAGGGGGGGAGTGGAATTTTTAGTTTATTGACTAATTGGGGAGTACAGGTTTATAGGGGTAGTGAAGCTTTAGGTTTAGGCAGCAAGTAGGGATTTTAAGTTTGGAGAAGGGGAGTGGAGTTTTAGGGTTAGGGAACAAGGATGTGGATTAGGAATTGGGTGGTAGTTATACAGTGAGATTTAGGGTCTCTGGTAGGGTAATATAGTTTGATAGAGTCAAGCATTGAGAGGGATAAATAGCTAAGACTAAGCTAGTGGAAGTTAGGACACTATTCTTTTCTAGCAAGTGGCAGCGAACAAATGTTCTGTGACTTACTAGCCAGTAACTATCCACTAACTATCCATAATACAGTTTTTTAAACCTTCCCACAAAGCTAAGTCAAAACTATACAAACTCCATCTAGCATCTACTACACACTCTCTCCTCACTAAAAACCTACTTTGTTCTGGAGATATCCATCCCAACCCTGGCCCCTCTTCTTCTCTCCCCACCCTCATTCTCCCCAAAACTACCTCTACACTGCCTCCATCTTACTCCTCTAACAGTCACCAATCTCAGTCACATCCATCCAAATACTTAACTATTTACTCAATGAATATTCAGAGTCTAGCAAATAAAGTTACTGAGCTGACTCATGGATAGCTCTCAATACCCCTCACATCCTCTCCCTATCTGAAACATGGCTCAAGCCACAAATCTCAAATAGTGAAATACTCCCACCAGGTTATAATATCTTCCGATCTGATAGACCTGTAAAAAAGGGGGTGGCGTGGCCATCCTCTACTCAAACAACCTTAACCTCTCACCATACCCTTCCCCAATTCCTGACTTCCTCCCAGCTGAAATCATCATCCTTAACTGCCATATGAATCCCCACAAAAAACTTGCAATTGCCTCTATTTACCTTCCTACTGGTAACAATCTGCCCATTCTTGAAAACATCCTGTCCTGGTTCTCCCACAACATACCATATGAGACACTTATCCTTTGTGATGTTAACATTGATTGGTCCAAACTCACAACTGACTCCCCCCAACTCAGTATCCACCTACACGGCTTCCACCAACTTATAACATCTCCCATTCGCTTCTATAAAAATTCCAGCTCCATCATAGACTGGATCCTTACCAATCCCCTCTCACCAATACCACAATCCCACCACCTTACCTGACTCCCTCAGTGATCATCTCCCTACCACCATCTTAAGACACTACTCCCATATTCCTAAACCCCACCTTATCAAAGACTGTCGAAAACTATCGACTTTCAATTCATCCCAATTTAACTCCATTCTCCACAACATAGATTGGTCCATCCTAAACCACCTCCCCCTAAACGATACTGTAAGCACTTTCAATAGCATCTTCATGAGTACTCTAAACTCCTTAGCTCCTTCTAGGAAGATCAGGGTAAAATCCAATCATGCTCCCTGGCTCTCCAAGGAGACTAGGTCCCTTATGAAACAAAGAGATAGTGCTTGGAAAACCTGGACTAAAACTAAACAACCATCTCTTCTTCAAAAATACAGGCAGCTGAGGAACCTTGCAAAAAACATACAACTAATGACAACAAGTTATACAATAACTCTGCTCAGCTTAACAACAAATCCAATCCTTGAAAATTATGGTCAACTCTCAACAACATCCTCTATCCTGGAAAGCCCTCTAATCCCTCCCCATACCCTAACTCTTCCTCTCAGGAAACAGCTACCCTCCTGAATATACACTTTATCTCTTCCATCCAAAATCTGGTAACCTCTAACCCAAACTCTACTTCAACACCCACCCCTCCAAGTCCCACTAACACAACTTTTTCTTTTGAGCCAGTTCCCATTACTTACATCAAATCTCTACTACTCAAGCTAAAACCTTGCTCTCCTTCCACTGACAATCTCTCGTACATTCCTCAGACTTGCTGCTGACTCAATTGCCTATCCTATATCTATACTAATTAATCGATCTATTCTGGAATCAACTGTCCCCACCCTTTGGAAATCTTTCGTCACTATCCCTCTTCATAAAGGTGGAAACTCCACTGGCCCCTCAAACTACCAACCCACTGCCATTCTGTCCCCCCTCTCCAAGATATTAGAAAAATGTATTCACTTGCAGCTTCTTAATCACCTCTTCACGCACCACTTACTTACCCCCACCCAACATGGATTTCGTCCTCACCACAGCACCACCACTGCCCTCCTCTCCTTCACTCATATCATTGCAGAGGCCCTAGACAACAATAAACTCATTTACTGTCTCTTCCTAGATCTCTCCAAAGCGTTCGATACGGTCTCTCATCCTCTACCAATCCAAACTATCCAAACTCGCAAATCTCACCTATCCCCCTTCGCACTTGCCTGGTTTAATAGTTACCTATCTGGCAGGGAACAATCTGTCAAATGGCTCTCATCCTCCTCACCTTTCCTTCCCATCTCCACTGGTGTTCCCCAAGGCTCCATCTTGGGACCCCTTTTGTTTAACATCTTCACCAATGATCTTTACACCTCATGCAAAAAAATCCTCCCTTATTCAGTATGCCGATGACTCCACACTTATATCCATCTCAAATAACATTCCTGAACTACACTCCCTGACCCAACAGGCCCTACTATCCACTGAACAATGGCTCTCTCACAATCTATTGATCCTAAATCCCAAAAATACCAAACTCCTACTTTTCCTTCCCTGTTCTCTTTCTCATCACAAAACCTCCTTTTTTATTACATCTTCTAACAATACAACTATCCAACCTGACACCCACAAAAAACTCCTAGGGGTCATTATCGATGATGAACTAAAGTTCAACCTACACATACTCCAGTGTATAAAAAAACAAACCAGAAACTAGGTCTGCTATATTGGAACAAAAAAGTCCTAACCCCTGAATCTAGACTTACCCTGGGCCAGGCAATCCTCCTCCCCTCCCTCTTATACGCCACCCCAGTTCTTACCAACATCCAGGCCTCCACTCTAAACAAGCTCCAACAGACTTACCATAAAATAGCCAGGTTCATTACTAACTCCCCATACAACTGACACCACTGCATTTCTTTAAACTCTCTTCAATGGCTTGAACTTCCCCAATTTCTGCTATCTTATCAATTTCATGCTACACTCTATTCTTTATAAACCCTCCTTCTGTCCATCTCTATCTTTCTTAGTCTCCATCTACATCCCATCCCAGACCCTTCGTACTTCTAACCAACAATTACTTGATATCTACCACCCAAAAAGTTCAGTAGGCAAACTACTCTACAAACACTCCCTTGCCCATGCTTGGAACAAACTTCCCCTTGACTTGCGTTCAATCTCCCACACCTCACACTTTAAAAATGAACTAAAAGCTTACTTTCTCAATTCCAGGACTTGCCCTTGCCATGACCTCACCTAGTCTTCCTTCCCTTTATGTGCCTTCAAAGGACCATACTTAGTACCTCATTACACCTCTCTCTCCAATATGTCTACTATGCATTTGCATAATTTTATACAAACAAAAAAAAAATATTGTTGACCTATTGAACTATATCAATGTAAAATTATGTTACTTAGCTTCTTTTTAATGCAACTTTAACTTTATGCATGTAACCCAACATATGTGAATCTTTTTGCTATAACTGCTATTATATCAATATTGTTTAAAATTGTACTTGTTTAAAAATGTACTAATGGAGCTTTTCTCCCCGGGTCTCCACCGAAAATGGGGCACAAGCCCAGATGGACAAACCTGGTTAACAAATGTCAATGAATAAATAAATAAATAAATAAATAAAATATTGTGAGCACCTGTAATCAATCCAGAATTCCTAGACATTCTGCACACTAAGCAAAGCTGCTCAAGGGGTCTGGCAGTATACAAAGGGTTACAGATACCTAAAACTCTTTTGCTCATTAGCAGAGCAGGAAGGTTGTTTTGAATTTGCATGTAAATGTGGTAGCCTGTGGGTGTATGCTATGGAAATTAGACCTGTATATTCCTGTACACTGCCTTGCAAAGATTTTTGAGCAAGGTGACAATCACAAACACCTGCACTGTGTAAGAACAGTGCAGATCAGGGCAAAAACTGTGCAACTGTATGCAGTTACTGGCTGTACTATGCCTGCTGTTCCCAGTGGGAGAATATGAGTACAGCAAAGCTGCACCACTTCATTTTGCTTTGTATGTTAGTTTAGGAAAGCACTCTTCTACATTGTGTGTGTGTGTGTGTGTGTGTGTGTGTGTGTGTGTGTGTGTGTGTGTGTGTGTGTGTGTGTGTGTGTGTGTGTGTGTGTCTATATATATCAGTGTGCATGTTTCTGTGTATAGTATAAGTGTGTATGTGAAAGCACATAGTAGGAGAGGTGTGTGTGTGTGTGTGTGTGTGTGTGAATACACATGGTAATAGCT